>NC_088874.1:7555701-7621379 GCF_032884065.1 Artemia franciscana | reverse complement strand
ATATATGAAACTAAGCACCAAAGGTGTTCAATAACTTAGGCACTTCTTAATTATTAACCTACGAGTGAAAATTTGGTCGACACATCCTCTACCCTTTCTAAAACCGCACTGTTCTTCTCTTATAACTTTGTCTACAGCACATCTCAGTCTAAAATGTGTCATATTTGCTATCTACAGAGACCAAGCTAATGCCTCGATGCCTCGATGCTTCTTCAAACAATGAAGTTTTTCATTGTGAAGTATGCTTCTGTCTATAAATATTCTATGTGATAATAACAGTAAGCCAACAATCAAAAGTAAATCCCACATTTCACAACGGTTTGGCAACTATATATATACATATATATATATATATCTTCTATATATATAAAAATAAGTTGTCTGTGGATCTGTGGATCTGTGGATCTATGGATCAGGTGACGTCATGTTTCGGCTGACGTCATGAAATTAGTTGCCGTCATTTTTGCTTTGAAGGTGACGTCATTCAAGTTATATAAGACATATGTTCGCGTAGAAATCTATTAATGTTTAAGTTTACAATGACTGATGAAGATGCTCAAAGAGTCTATGCCAAAAAACTTGCTGCTGATAGAGAAAGTCAGAAAAGAAAGCGTGCCGAGGAACTACCAGAGCAACGCGAAAGCAGACTTGCTGCTAAAAGAGAAAGTGAAAAAAGAAGGCGTGCCGAGGAATCAAAAGACCAGCAGGGAAACAGGCTTGAGGCTGATAGAGAAAGAAAGAACAGAAAGCATGCCGAGAAACTACCAGAGCAACGCAGAAGCAGACTTGCTGCTAAAAGAGAATGTGAAAAAAGAAGGCGTGCTGAGGAATTACAAGAACAGCAAGAAATCAGGCTTGCTGCTGATAGAGAAAGTAAGAAAAGAAAGCGTGCCGAGGAATCACAAGAACAGCAAGAAATCAGGCTTGCTGCTGATAGAGAAAGTAAAAAAAGAAAGCGTGCCGAGGAATTACAAGAACAGCAAGAAATCAGGCTTGCTGCTGATAGAGAAAGTAAGAAAAGAAAGCGTGCCGAGGAATCAGAGCAATCTGAAAGCTATCGCCTGGCATTCAGGTACAACCCAGTCGATGATTATAGCTTGAGTAGATGTGTTCAAATCGGGACAATGTCTAAAATTTGTCCCTATTGCAAGGCCTTGAAATTCAATGGTGAAACAATGGGAATGTGTTGCGCCTCAGGAAAAGTTAAACTTCCTCTATTGGCTGCACCACCAGAGCCATTGAAGACTTTCCTTACTGGAACTACGTCAGAATCTAAGCGTTTTTTGTCAAAAATCAGACAATACAACTCATGTTTCCAAATGACGTCGTTTGGAGCCCAAATCGAAAATCCAGATCAATTTATGTCTACTTTCAAAGTAAAAGGGCAAATTTATCATAAAGCAGGGTCCCTTCTACCATTCTCAGGCGAGAATCATAAATTTTTACAATTGTACTTCATCAGTGATAGAAATTCTGAATTGAATGCACGTTGCGAAATTTCTCCCAACGTTGAAAGGACAATCGTTTCCCAATTGCAACATCTTTTCCACGAAAATAATAATTTACTGCGTCTGTTCAAAACAGCCATCGATTTGATGCCTACTGATACTCATAAAATTGTTATTTCCGCTGACAAAACGCCTCCTGGCCAACATGTGTGTAGATACAATGCTCCGACTATCGACGAAGTGGCAATCGTTATGGTCGGTGATCAGTTTTTACCTCGAGATATTATTCTACATAAGCGAAACGCTCAGTTGTTAAGAATTGCTGAAACTCATCGATGCTACGATGCCTTACAATATCCTATCATTTTTTGGGATGGAGCCGACGGCTATCACTTTAATATTAAATTGATGAATCCAGCCACTAACAAAGAAATGAATAAGAAATGCAGTGCAATGCATTATTATTCCTATAGACTAATGATTCGGCAGGATGAAGAAAATTATATTTTAAAATGCCGTGAATTGTTTCACCAATTTGTCGTGGATATGTATGCTAAAATTGAATCAGAACGTTTGCTATATATCCACCTGAATCAGACCAAGCTCCGCTCTGAACAATACATTCATTTGCGAGATGCAGTTATAAATGACGACTTGCCGTAAAAAAAAACAATGGAAAACCTAATAGATGCCACAATCTTGACAGGGCCTTATGAGGGTGAGGCTGTTCTTATTCCTCGCATTCCCATGATTCCAACGGATCTGCTTTTTCAATTTAAAAGATTGCAATTCCCAATTCGATTAGCATTTGCAACCACCATCAACAAAGCTCAAGGGCAATCACTAGAAAAATGCGGTATAGATCGTAATACAGATTGCTTTACCAATGTACAATTGTATGTTGCATCTTTGAGGGTCGGTAAACCTGACAATCTATTTATACGCACAGACAATGGGACAGCGAAGACTGTTGTATATTCACAAGTTTTACGTAGTTAATTTGTATTGTATCTATCTATCTATCTATCTATATAAAAACGAGTTGTGTTTATGCATGTTTGTTTGTTTGTAAAAAGAGCGTTTGCATATGACGTCATTATTAGTACATACGGCTTTGTATATGGACAGACAATGGGAAAGCCAAGAATGTTGTATATTCGCAATTTTTACGTAGTTTGAAACACATATATAAATCTATCTATATTCACAGGTGGGACACAGGGACACAACTACAATGGCGCGTAACTAATATGGCGCGTATATATATATATATATATATATATATATATATATATATATATATATATATATATATATATATATATATATATATATATATATATATACTAGCTGTTGTGCCCACCTAGTTGGTGGGGCGCTTCGCGCCCCCCAAGCCCCCCCGAGCGCGTAAGTCGTTACGCGCCATATTAGTTACGCGCCATTGCAGTTGTGTCCCTGTGTCTCACCTGTGAATATAGATAGATTTATATATGTGTTTCAAACTACGTAAAAATTAAGAATATACAACATTTTTGGCTTTCCCACTACTGGGAGCTTTCTGTTTCCAATTGCCAGCAATTGATCTGAAAATGTTTGACCAGAGTCATCGTTTTGCAATCGGACACGCATATTTGTAGTTAATTTTAATATTTTTATGTGTGCCCATAAATTAGAATTTTTCAGGCAAGCATTCATTTCGTCTGCAGGAGTTAAACTACGTAAAAATTGCGAATATACAACATTCTTGGCTTTCCCATTGTCTGTGCATATACAAAGCCGTATGTACTAATAATGACGTCATATGCAAACGCTCTTTTTACAAACAAACAAACATGCATACACACAACTCGTTTTTATATAGATAGATAGATAGATAGATACAATACAAATTAACTGCGTAAAACTTGCGAATATACAACATTCTTCGCTGTCCAATTGTCGCTGCATATAAATAGATTGTCAGGTTTACCGACCCTCGAACATGCAACGTACAATTGTCCATGGGAAAAACAATCAGTATTAAGATCTATACCACATTTTTCTAATGATTGACCTTGAGCTTTGTTAATGGTGATTGCAAATGTTAATCGAATTGGGAATTGCAATCTTTTAAATTGAAAAGGCAGATCCGTTGGAATCATGGGAATGCGAGGAATAAGAACAGCCTCACCCTCAAAAGGCCCCGTCACGATTGTGGCCTCTATTAGGTTTTCCATTGTTTTTTTTTACGGCAAGTCGCGTGCCATTGCAAAGGTTTGGTGGGTTGATATTTCTTAAAAGTATTATTGGTACGCCTATTTTTAGTTGTAGCACGTGTGGTGGAAACCCTGAAAGATCTATGGAATTTAAAAACTCAGATGGATAATTAACCGCTTCATTTGGTTCCAAAACTGTGTCGACTGACTTGTAGAGGACTGCCTGGTCTCGAATCTTGGTCAAAACAATATTGTTGATTTCGTGGACGTCTATATTTTTGGGTGCGAGAATCGCTCTTTCATTTAGCCATTTATTATTTTTATAATTTTTTAGAATATTCGGAAATACTTTTTCAATCAATTCATTTTTGGACGTCACTAAATTACAGAAATCAGCAGGTAGTTGTATACGTCCTGAAATTGGGTCTATCGTATCATAAATGTCTTTTTGTTCCGACGTTAACTTGGAAATGTTATTTTGTACATACGACAATAGATCACTCGTACTGTAACTTTGTTCACAATCCAATTCTACACATGTCGAAACAGCAGCGATACGGTTAGGTGAGGCATTCCCAAATCCTGAAGAGGTTTGTTTGCCATACGTACGCACAAATCTTCTATAATAACTAAAGTGTAGTTATAAATTTCTGATGTAAAATCAAAAGTCATATCTGACGTCTCTAACTGTTTTCGATGGAGTATATCTTCGGACATTTTTGACTTATATTTTTCCCATAACTCTGTAGGAGCTGATGGAGAGCAAGTTGTTAAAATGATGCCAAACAATGCACGAATTTGACTTGGGGTTGACGTTTCGCACGCGTCATTGATGCAGTTATCCCAGTGTTGGTCACTTCTCCAATAAATTCAGGGCTTGGCATGCACTACGGTAAGTGTCATGTATAGTACCGTTTACAGTTCTTAAATGCTCAAAGGATGTCGGACCGGGTACATTCACCAAAAGAAGGCGTAGAAAGAAGCATTCATTTTGATTGTGGTGAACGGTGTAGAGTCTTCCTATCGTGGTATCTTTGAAGATGGTAGGTTGGCCGTCGACTGACTTACCCTGTTTTTGACGTTCAAATACTTTATTTTTAGTATTCCACGTGTAATACGAAGGCCCTTCAGTATACAGCAGTTTTTTTGCAAAACCGATTGTCCTTGAAGCAAAAGCTGCAGTATCTCGTCCCAAGATTGATTACATGTAAATGTAATAAATAAATCTGGACGACCATAGAGACGAACATACGCAATAGCATCTTGAGCATATTCATGCATATGACGGGGACTGCCAGCATATGACGAAGGTAAAATTGTTAATCTTCCAACGTTTGTAGTATTACCGTCATTTATAACTGCATCTCGCAAATTAATGTATTGTTCAGAGCGGAGCTTGGTCTGATTCAGGCGGATATATAGCAAACGTTCTGATTCAATTTTAGCATACATATCAACGACGAATTGGTGAAACAATTCACGGCATTTTAAAATATAATTTTCTTCATCCTACCGAATCATTAGTCTATAGGAATAATAATGCATTGCACTGCATTTCTTATTCATTTCTTTGTTAGTGGCTGGATTCATCAATTTAATATTAAAGTGATAGCCGTTGGCTCCATCCCAAAAAATGATAGGATATTGTAGGGCATCGTAGCATCGATGAGTTTCAGCAATTCTTAACAACTGAGTGTTTCGCTTATTAAGAATAATATCTCGAGGTAAAAACTGATCACCGACCATAACGATTGCCACTTCGTCAATAGTTGGAGCATTGTATCTACGCACATGTTGGCCAGGAGACGTTTTGTCAGCGGAAATAACAATTTTATGCGTATCAATAGGCATCAAATCGATGGCTGTTTTGAACAGACGCACTAAATTATTATTTCCGGGGAAAAGATGTTGCAATTGGGAAACGATTGTCCTTTCAACGTTGGGAGAAATTTCGCAACGTGCATTCAATTCAGAATTTCTATCACTGATGAAGTACAATTGTAAAAATTTATGATTCTCGCCTGAGAATGGTAGAAGGGACCCTGCTCTATGATAAATTTGCCCTTTTACTTTGAAAGTAGACATAAATTGATCTGGATTTTCGATTTGGGCTCCAAACGACGTCATTTGGAAACATGAGTTACATTTTCTGATTTGTGACAAAAAACGCTTAGATTCTGACGTAGTTCCAGTAAGGAAAGTCTTCAATGGCTCTGGTGGTGCAGCCAATAGAGGAAGTTTAACTTTTCCTGAGGCGCAACACATTCCCATTGTTTCACCATTGAATTTCAAGGCCTTGCAATAGGGACAAATTTTAGACATAGTCCCGATTTGAACACATTTACTCAAGCTATAATCATCGACTGGGCTGTACCTGAATGCCAGACGATAACTTTCAGGTTGCTCTGATTCCTCGGCACACTTTCTTTTCTTACTTTCTCTATCAGCAGCAAGCCTGATTTCTTGCTGTTCTTGTGATTCCTCGGCACGCCTTCTTTTTTCGCTTTCTCTTTTAGCAGCAAGCCTGGTTTCATGTTGCTCTGGTAGTTCCTCGGCACGCCTTCTTTTTTCACTTTCTCTTTTAGCAGCAAGTTTGCTTTCGCGTTGCTCTGGTAGTTCCTCGGCACGCTTTCTGTTCTTTCTTTCTCTATCAGCCTCAAGCCTGTTTCCTTGCTGTTCTTTTGATTCCTCGGCACGCTTTCTTTTCTGACTTTCTCTATCAGCCGCAAGTTTTTTGGCATAGACTCTTTGAGCATCTTCCTCGGCTGTTGCCATTGTAAGTTCATCAGTCATTTTAAAGTTAAATATCAATAGATTTCTACGTGAACGCATGTCTTAAATATCTTTAATTACGTCAACTTCATAACAACAATGACGACAAGTAACTTCATGACGTCAGTCAACACACAAACATGACGTCACCTGACAGATACATCCACAGACAGCTTATTTTTATATATATAGATAGATAAATTATATTCCCTGTGTCCCGGCCGTCATCTGTGTCTCGGTCTGTGATTTCGTCAGTCGAAAAACATGACGTGAAAAGACAAACAACTTCATGACGGCATAATGCTCAATCCTTATAATGACGTCAGTCGACACACAAACATGACGTTAGTCGACAGACAGACACACAACTTATTTATATATAATAATATATAGATATCTAAAGCCCACAAAGTAATCATAGGCAGCGCTATAGTCCTTTCTAAGTAAAGAGCAATATGGGCATATTCCATTATTTGTTTTATTATTTTCTTTTCACTAAAGCACTTTGAACAGAAGGAGTTGTCTTACAAACTTCAAAAGGAGCTCATTCGATTGGAAATTCAAAGTCCTATTTTAAAGAGTCAAACATGATTGAAGGGCAACCAGTCCCCATACTTTTTCCCAAGCATGTCCAATGTAAATTTTGAGATTTACTTTGTTTAGCATGGTTGAAAGGTCCAATAACTGTGTCTTTGGGTATGTCAAACCTACCCCCCACTGCTCAAAGGGCATGGGCTGTAATTTATGTAATTCATCCATTTGCATATAGTATATGTTATTGAGAAAAGTGTTTATGCTTGATCTTTACTTTCCAAAAATGAAAAAAGTATTCATGTGAGCCTTTCAGAGAATTTAGAGGGGAGTGTAGCACTAAATCAAAATATTTTATGTGCAAACGCGTTTTCAAAAGGTCGTTACTCAGGAGTGACTGTGTATATTAATTTGGGATTTTCAGGAAATGATATAGAAAATGTTCAGTTGACCCAAAAGTCAATATTTACACGCTACCACTACTACTCGTGCTACCACTATGATCACTACCAGTGAAAGTTTTTCTTCTTTAGCGAGTTCTTCCAAGGCTGAGTATATTCAAATGAACATCTGAGGAAATGTGGAGGGAAAGTTGAACTAAATTAAAACATACTACGTGCATACAGATTGTCAAATGAGCATATCAATAATATTTTTGAACAGCTTACGGTATCAAGATGAATCTTGGTGATTTTTTACTGACCAATAGGTAACATGTGCATGCAACTATAGCTATTAACACTGCTGGTACTAATGTTAGAATTACTACTAATACAACACTTACTGCTACTTCTGCTCCTATTACTACAACTACTGCTATAATATTAGTACTATCAAGGCTAATTTTATAAAAGTAAAAATTTGCCAGACTACTGAGGGGAAATTTGAACTAAATCTAAACACTTTATGTGCATGCAAGCTGTCAAAAAGGCGTATTTCAAGAATGAATTTTAGCATTAGGGTTGTACTTTCAGAGACCTCTTAAAGCGGGAGATCAATTGACCAAAAGTGACTACGTTCTTGCAATTACTAATACTGCTACCACTGATGGTTTTACTACATCTACTATTACTGCTAAACTATTCATATTACCGCTTATATTACAACCACTTATAAAGCTAAGAATATTAAGGTGAAAGGGGGTTACAAGGGTGCATCAGCAGTATTTTTGGAGTTTTTGGCCGTATCAACATGAAATTTTCGGGGTATCATAAAGGGGATATTCAACTGCCCAAAAGGCATCATGGTCATAATTTTACTGCTATTAATACTGCTACCGCTATTGTTACTGCTACTACTAATACGACACTACTAATGCTACTACAACCATTACAACTGTGATACTAGTACAATTGAGGCAAAGCATACAAATTGGAAAATTTGAGATAATATTGAGAAAACATTATAACTAAATCAAGAGACACTATATGCATGCAAATTGTCAAAAATGCAAATCTGAAGAATGGATTTGAGTAGCAAGTTTTAATTTTCATAGAATGCTTAAAAGGGGTGATCAATTGACCAAAAGAAAATATATGCACGCTACTATCACCAAAACTGTTGCTACTACTACTGCTACTCCAACTGCTACTTCTTTTGCAGCTTCTTGTAAAGATAAGAGTCTTAAGATGAAAATCTCAGGAAGTTCTGAGGCCGAAGTTGAACTACATTAGAACTATGGTTATAGTGGTCATAACAAGGACATATCGGAAATGTTCTATGAACAGCTAATAGTATTAAAGTAAAACTTCCAGAGCTTGTTGAGAAGGATGTCTAACTGACCAAAAGCCAACATGTTAATGCTTCTGCTGCTACTAGTATCAAGGTGAAATTTGTAAGAAATATTGAGGAAGAAAATTGAACTGAACCACAAAACGCAGTATGCATGCAAATTGTTAAAACGGCAAAATAGAAACATTTTAGAGAGCAGTTTGGTGTGAGAAGTTAGAACTTACAGAGCTTGTCATGGAGGATATTGAACTAATTTCAAAAAATACTTATACAGATTTGAAATAAATAAAAACAAACTCTGAGCATGTAGATTGTCAAAAGGGTGACACAACAATACCTCAGGAACGACTTACATTAGTAAGTTGGATCTTTCAGGGTTAGCTGTTGCAGATTTTGAACTAAGCGCAAATAAATTAATGTATACAATCAATACAATCATTATGATTGCTGTAACTAATGATGATATGGATATCATTTTACTTATAAAGCATCTTTATTCTACATGCCTGGCTCATGGAGTTGAACTCGACGAGAGAACAGTGGTTTGATGCCATCGTAGAATCGGCACTGTCCATAATGCCTTCTGTAATGCGAATACTCTTCGCACAGATTCTTGTATTTGGAAATCTTGCAGATCCAAGAGGTCTTTGGTAAAGATTCAAAAATCAGTCCGCAGAGTATTTCATTCGGCATACGTGACGAATTAATTTATCTGAAGATCCTGACGGAAAGCGTGCTTATCGCATTATTGCATCCAAGTTAAATATGATGTCAATAGAGGGTCGAAATTTTAGTTTATGGGTAGAATTATATGGCATGGACAACATTTAGACCAATAAAAATTACCAAAACATGGAATTTCGAAATTCTATTTTATCAGCTGCTGCTGGAGACAGTATGTATCGGATCCTGCAATGAAAACAGATTCAAATTTTAGACAATATTTTACAGACTGTCATTGATTCTCTTTTCTTTTTTTCATAAAAAAGTATACGTTAATAAACAAATAACATAAATTATTAAAAAAAAAACTATTCGAAAAAATAAGCTTTTCAAAGAAAAGTAAAGAGCAATAAAAATAAAGGACTGACACTACAAATGCCTTCTGAAGACCAAAAATTGAATCGCAATTTACTGTAAAAAAACAAATGAAAATGGATTGACAGTTTAATATACATATACTGATAGTACCAAGAGTACGGTGGCTTTGCTACTGGGCCCTGACACTCAAAACACGACAGGCTTCTGTATGTGGATTCTCATTGTCATTTTTCTTCTAACCGCAGCCTCTTCTTGATGTCAGGGCGTCACCATAGGTTTGATGGTAAAATAAGGCGTCACCTGGGGAAAACAGAAATTCTTTCATAAAGTTTTGACCTGTTTAGATCATTTTTGTGACCTGAAATGTCAATATGTAACCAATTTAAAGGAAAAATCGTTGAACATATACATAAATAATTATTAATCATTTATTTAAATAGGAAAATAAACATAATTCTAACAATAAGAAGTTTTTTTGGCTGTTGTCAGGACCTCCTTCCACAATTCATAATATGTTCATCGGTTGTTTTTCAGGTGGTAGCAGAAGTTTTAAGGTACATTGTTTTTTCACACAAGAAAATGCCACGTATACCATAATTGAAAACAGGAGAACTAAGGTCAACGCCTACAAATTCAAAAATTTGTCCCCGCGACTTATGCATAGTCATGGCATATGCGGGTCAAAGCGGAAGTTGATGTCATTGAACAATACATCCAACTTTAACTTTACTAGATTAGACTGTAACTCGAGAAATTCAAACTTCGTTTCCTGATTTCTCTCCAGTAATTAAATTTGCCTTAATTATGTTGTTACATAATTCAGTAATAATAAGGCGGGTCCCATTACACATCTCTTTTGTAGTATCTAAAATGATGGAATGAACAAACTGAGCCACTGAAAAAGAGCTCTAAATTTTAAGAAATTATTAAAAGAAGAAAAAAAATCAATATTTATCAAATTTAAAAGATCAAATGTCCAAAGAAGAAACAAGTCCAAGTTGGGAATATTGCATATACTGCTGAATAAGTGAACACTCTTATCTTTACAAAAAAAAGCAAACACTTTGCAATTAAAATAGATGTGGAGCCTTAGAAAGTGTTGTAAAAACCTTCATAAAAAAACAACGCTAACTTTGGTAGAAAAAATCTTATTAAAAAAAAGGAAAAAATGGGCATGTTTAGCTGGGCTGTTCGAGACTTGGCTAGGTAAAATTTTTTAGCAATCATTCCCAGGAATAAAGGAATAGTAATTTTTCACAGAAGAGGGAAGACAGCTGTAGAGGACCCAATAAGAGGGCAAAAAAGGAGCTTTTCAGTTGCTGATTTGAAACTGACACCCACAAGTGTCAGGGTTTGCAGATGGGTTGAAGTAGAAAACCATTCAGGCGTAATTTGTCTCGACAGTTTATTTGAATTATAAGTTTCAGAATTATACTATAGATTTAAGAGAATTCTTGTTTTTGAAAGACGGGGTTTAGGAGGCCACGAAATGACCAGTAAACAGTTTGAATTTTGTCAGTTGAAGACACCCTAAGGATCCCAAGCCACAAGGACCCTCATATAAAACCAGACTGGGCTTACTCCCTCCCCCAACAAAAATGAAAAAACGGCTGGAAACAAAGTATTTTCCTAATCGATCTCTTTTTACTGTTTCTTCTTACAGTTAAGGATGGATAGTTCTATTAGAAATCAACCTACAGCGGATGGAACATCAATTGTTCGTGAAATCCTTGCCAGTGAAAAAATCCTAGAGGTAAGCTGCTTTTTCTGCCAATTATTTTTTTTGCGGATCCTTTTTAATAACTGGTAAATTATTGGTTTCTTCAATTTATTACTTTTTAACATTGTTTTCGTGTTATTCTGGTGACGATTTTGCCTGCCTTTTCACTTTTTTCCTTATTCTATTGTAATTTTTGAACTATCTAAATTATGCAATAGAATAATTATTGTGTTATTTTTAGTTTTAAGTCACATTTCCGTTTGGATTTCAATGTGATGATTTGCTGCTGTTTCTTGTTCTATGTCCTTTTCTTTTGCTTTTCTAAGTCAGGTGTCATCTTTTGTAATTTTGAACGCGTCACTAACACTAAAAATTAATTCATCCTTTCTGTTTATCGGTCACAGACGAGTTAAGAATCCGCTTTCTTTAATCTATTGTAGTTTTGCAATTCTAACTTCAGATTTTATTGTGTAGCATTTTCGTTTGCAAATCAATATGATCTTCGCTGGTTTTTGTTCATTGCCTTTTTCTCTAGCTGTTCAGAGTGATTTTTGCTGTTCCTTGTTCCATGCCTTCTTCTTTATTTGTTCAAATTGTTTTACCCTCTTGTGTAATTTTGCATTCGTCATAGATGCTAAAACCGATGCGACCACTCACAGGGGAAACATGATTTGAATTATGCTGTTGAAATTTACATAAACATAAGATCACTCAGTTTTTCGTCGTCGCTAACGTCACACGAGTTTTTTCCCCAAAATTAGGGTTCTAACCGACTTATTTCAAACTCGTGACCTAAGTGGTTTTTATGGTATTTGTTATTTACCAAGAGACATATAGCGATCGCAATTTCTGTCGGTCTGTAGTTCTGTCTGTCCTGGTTTTGCTAGTTATGGCTCTTCCATATAAGCTAGGATGATGAAATTTGGCAGGCGGATCAGGGACCAGACCAAATTAAATTAAAAATATGCGTTTCCCCGATTCCACAATCTAGGGGAGAGTGGGAGGACGGTTAATTCGGAAAAATTAGAAAAAATGGTATTTTTAACTTACGAACCGGTGATCGGATCTTAATGAAATTTGATATTTAGAAGGATATCGTGTCTCAGAAATCTTATTTTAAATTCTGACCGGATCCCATGACATTGAGGGAGTTGGAGGGGGAAATCTGAAATCATGGAAAACACTTTGAGTGGGGAGATCTGGATGAACTTGGTAAGAAAAATAAGCACAAGTCCTATATACGTGATTAAAAACCAGAACGGATCCGCTCTCTTTGGGGGATTTGCGAGGGGGGGGGGCTAATTCAGAAAATATAGAAAAAAGTGAGGTATTTTTAAGTTATGAACGAATGATCAGATCCTAATGAAATTTTATATTTAGAAGGACCTCGTAACTCAGGCCTCTCATTTTAAATCCCGACTTGATCCAGTGTCATTGGGGGGAGTTGGGGGGGGGGGACCGGAAATCTTGGGAAACGCTTAGAGGGGACAAATCGGGAGGAAACTTGGTGGTGGTGGGAAGAATAGGCACAGGTCCTAGACACGTGATCGACAAGACCGGACCGGATCCACTCTCCATGGGGGAGTTGGGGGGTACATAATTCGGTAATTCAGAAAATTAGAAAAGTGAGGTATTTTCAACTTCCGAACGGGATATCCGATCTTAATGAAATTTGATAATCAGAAGGACTTTGTGTATCAGAGCTGTTATTTTAAATCTCGACCAGATCTGGTGACATTAGAAAGAATTGGAGGAGGAAACCGGAAATCTTGGAAAACAGTTAGAGTTGGAAGATCGTGATGAAACTTGGTGGGAAGAAGTTCTTGGCTCTTCCGGCCTCATCACAAGTGTCATATAAGCTCTTGGCTCTTGTTTTTGGGTAAGAAAATCCCTGGGCGCCTATATATAGGCTATTTATACCCAAGTCAGTATTGTGTCTCAGTGCTTGATTAAAATAAAAACAATTTGTAAACTTGAATCAAATGTGTCCAGATCGTCTCGACTATGTATTTGTTACTATAGACTAAATGTAAGAATGAAAAAGACCAAGATCATCAAGCATTAGAGGGGATTTTCAAATTTGTTAATCTTAACTAGAGGTTTTGTGTCCTTTAAGACTAATCGAAATCTGCACTGAAAAGAATTAACTAATCTTTTTTGAATTTGTCAATTCCGACTATATAGAGGCTTTTTTCACCAATGGACTCAGTCCAAAGCGTTAGCTTATTCTGAAAAACTGCAATTCCACAATTTACTTTAAAGAGACAGAAAATGCATTAATACATCTTAAAGTTAGTATTTTTCTTGATTTTACACCTTAAATTATACAATTTAAAAAAGTAGTCTTCTTTTCTGAAAATGGGACTAAAATGCAACTGTGGCAATTGTTTAAAACTCTAATTGTTGTCTGATTAATCTTTTATTTTTGCACAAAGATTCAGCTGACTGGTTTACAGGTTTGCTAATATCGTTGTGAACTTGTTTAGAAATAAAAATTCCTTTATTCCTCTTGATGGCCTCACAAAGACCAGATTGACCACTTTGGTATTGGTAAGAAGTGGCAGACGTCGTTATGTGATGTGCGCGCGTTTAGATGTGATGACTTCTTATCTGACCATAGTCTGATGGCTGCAAAAATCAGAGTAAAGTTGTCAGCCCAAAGAAACGCAAGGACAGCTAGGCAATGGCCCAATGACTGCGAGAAACTGAGATAATTAGAAATTCGGTCACAGTTGGTGTTAAAACTGACCAACAGATTTGAAACCCTGGGTCTGATGTTAGATGAAAGTCCAGATACAGCTCGAACTGCTATCAGAAAAGCCTACAATAATACTGCCTACGAAACACTCGGTAGAAAAAAGTCACCAAAGGATGAATGAATCTCCATCGAATCGTGGAATCTGATCAGGAAGAGGACTAGCAAAATGAAATCTCTCAACACTCTTTCCTCTGATGCGAGACACCCTGTTGGATTAGAGTATTGCTATGCTTGATAAGGCTATGAAGAAGAGTGTCCGTGCTGATTAACGCCGTTGCCTTGAACAGAAGGCTCAGAAGGCTGAATAAGCTGCTAGACGGTCAGTGTATTGCAACACCAATGAGATAGTTAAAAATCGTCCAAATGACAGATGCACCCGTCAAAGAAGAATTTGGACGACTTCTTACTAACCCTGATAAAGTGAACGAAGCCTGGGTGACGCATTTCAAAAAATTGTTAAATAGACCACCACCTGCGAGGAATACAGATATACCACACACCCCATTTCTAAATCTATCCGTTGATTTTAAAGAACCCTCAAGTGGGGAGATATTAAAGACAGCTAAGAATCTGAAGTCTGGAAAGTCCCCTTTGAAAGACCGAATTGCTGAAATAATTAAATGCTCAGTAGCTGCATGTATAACAGTAGAGATCACGTTTTCTCTATAATTTGGAGAACAGAAGTAATTCCTAAGGATTGGACCAGAATTACTCTCGTCAAAATATTAAAAAAAGGCGTTACTTCAAAGGGGTACAACTGGACAGGTATCAGCCTTGTATCCATACCTAGCAAAATATTGGTGACTATACTTCTTTATAAAATCCAGCCAATGTTGAACGAACATCCCCGAGAGGAGCAGCAAGGATTTCGGACAAGCTGATCATGCAACGATCTTGTATTTACTTTTAGAATGCTGCTAGAAAAAGCGAATGAATGACGCAATAAACTTTGGTAGGTCTTTATAGACTTCAAGAAAGCTTTGGACTCGGCAGATTTCCAAATACTTTTGGGCGGTTCTCCAATACCGCGGTATTCCTGATAAGCTCACTCGAATCATGAAGTTTTTTACAAAGACACAGAATGCTGCTTGAAGACAAGTGACGGGATTAACCGTTATTTTTTTTTTTTTACCAAGATAGTTGTGAAACAAGGTTGTGTGCTATGACCACTGCTGTTTATTCTTATCGGTGATTATATTATCTGGACCTGCGACGGACATGGAATCCAGTTGGATAATAAGAGATTCGGAGATTTTGATTTCGCTTACTATATCAGCCTCCTAGAGTCCTTCAAAAAAAAAATCTAGCATTGCCTTAATCAAGTCAGGGACGCTGCCAAACCTTTTGACCTTAAGATGAATGCCGAGAAAACAAAAAGTATGGCAAACAATGGATCTCCACTCGACTTAAAATGCAATAACCAGAAGAAGTGCTTAGGAAGTCCCATCCATAAATCAGGATCGTGTAAGAGAGAAGTAATAATGGTAAATAATAATTTATTTCTTACCCACTTACAAAAGGGAAAAAGTGGAGTACAAGAAGAAAATTAAAGATTTAAAGGTGGATAAGATTATTGTTAGGACCAAGACGGATTGGCGCTTTGTCAATTAATCTTGAACTTGCTTTTTCCACTGAGAGAATAATATCCGAGAAAAATAAAAATATTTGTGACTGATAATTACTAATTAAACTTCGGTTCCAAAATGATGGTGGTATATAAAGTAAGAACTTACAATACCGATAGTAATCCGTCTTGACCCTCTTTACGTTACCTTTATTCAGAAGCATATAAAACCCAGCACAAAATAACACAGAATGGTCACAAAAACTCGAGTAGAGCTTTGTAAGTGCTTGTCGCCCGAAATTTCCACGATTTCAGCAATTTTAGAATACCCCAGTTTAAGCTAAAATTGCATATCCCGAATTGTCTGAAAACGAAAAGAAATTAAAGAATTGTAAACAGAAATCCCAAGCCATCGAAAAGAAGTGAGTTGGGGTACGGAAAAAGAACTGCTATCCAAAGGATGAGGCGAACTAACCCCATTAAATATAAGAAATTCACATTTATCTACGTTTAGCAATAATCCAATTCTTGCAAATGCATCAGCGACGGATCGCACAGAACATGCTAATCTGGCCTTAGTTCGGCTAATAAGAAGCAAGTCGTCAACATAACTAAGTATGACACGTCTGTGAATACTGTAAAACAAGAACCACGCATATAAGACAAAACATTATCAATGGAAGCATTAAAGATAAGAAGAGAGAGAATTATCCCCTGTCTAACTCCACACTTGACTGGTATATGTCATAAAAAATCACCATTTCCTGACTTTAATCTTAAATAAGATTTTGAATACCAAAACTTCAAAACCAGAATCACAGACGCATTTACACCAAGCTGACTAAGAGCATACCAACCTTGACCATGGCAAACACTATCGAATGCTTTAGATATATCAGGGGTGAAAAAATGAAGACTATAACTACTCCGAGTGGCTTCCTTAATAAGTTGCGCTAAAACACCATTAGCATGTTGACAGCTCAGACCTGACCTGAAGCCGAACTAGTTAGCTTCATAATTAAGAAGTTCATCGATATGTCTTTTCCTTTCTTTAATATAGAAGTTATACTTCCATATAAGAATGAATCAGGAACAATAGATCTTGAAAGGCACATCTGAAATAATAATTGAAGATGCGATAGAAATTCAGCTGACCTCGGATCAAGATGAGCCACACAAATGTCATCAAAGTCACAAAAATTTGACTTTAACCGTCGAAGAAATTTCACAATATTAGATTTATCAACAGGTATTGTATGTCTTTTGGCTCACACTATTAGAAAGAACCTTCGCCACTAAAGCAGTAAAACGGCTATGAATATCATAATTAATTTCGATAAAGATGCGCGTATAATGTTTAATCCTCGACAATCTTGGAATAATATCACTAGAAGAAGATTCTTCGAGTTTCGACCCATTCAGCACATTTTGCCACTGTTTATGCAGCGCCCGAAAACCGAACTACAAGACAATGAAGCTTATAAGCCGATTTTGTTCTCTCCTTGATACTTAAACTTGCCCCCTGGAAGGCCTACCGCAAGTAATCCACATTTTCAACCAAAAGTTGGCTTGGTTCTTCACTTTCATAAGTTCTGGCTCATACTTCCAAAAGGTCTCACGGGTGTTAAGTCGCACGCTAATCAACGGAACAGCTATTGCTTCAGCCTGTTTAATTGGAGAAACGATATTTCTTTTGTAATAGTTTTAACTTACCACGAGCGTCACAGACAAAATAACCAGCGCCAAGAAGATGATAAGGCATCGAAATAGTGGATAGCAGAAAAGCAAGAGTCGAAAAACAGAGTGACCAATTTGCATTATCCCAATCACGTTTGCAAGTCCATTTCTTAGGCTTAGGAGGTGCACTGAAACTGATTGTAGAGCTAATAGATAGATCTAAATTGAGAGTGAGATGATCATAGTCTCTTTCCTCATCGTTGACATGAATATCAGAGGAATAAAGAAGGGGTGAACAGTCACAATTGTCCAAATCTGAAACTGCTCCACTATTATGGATATAAGAGAAGCGGCAATCTTTATTTATAATCCTATTCGCAGCTTGTACAGCATTTAGCAGGGTCTCAGATCGAGTGGATGATATGTGAATGTTGTACTTTAGATCACCGGCAAGAAGCCATGAATACCTAAGAGATTCAGTTCCGCCAGTTGGACCTTGTAGCTTATCACAAGACTTGGCAAAACTCGAGAGCGACTGTACAAACTTCTTATCATGCGGCAGGTAAGCATTAATTAGGACAGAGTCACCAAGTCTTAGAGCTAGAAAATGCTCGGATGAGTGATAGCACACCGGTGATAAATCTACAAGAGTCCGTCTGGTATAACACGTGAGGCCACCAGAAGGCCTACCCCGAGTCTGTCTACTATTGGAACTAAACACAATATGATCACGATTCCTTCGTAAAAAGTTCAAGCTGCAGGTAGGGAGCAAGTTTTCTTGCAGGAGAAGGACATCAAAACGGCTCAACTTTTCCTCAGGGCTTGGCTCTTTGTCTTTAGTCTCGTTAATGTTAAACGAGCCCATCGAAATAATGCGACAGTTCATTTATGAAGGCACCCTGTAATGGTCTTAACAAGAGCCTGGAGACGAGGACAGCGAAAACTAAATGTTGCATGATCATCACCACAGTTTGTGCATTTTATCGGATCCGTACATGGGGTGTCTTTGCAATAATCATGACGATCAGAATATCTCGCACATTTATAGCAGGTATTAGGACAGTTAGCAATTAGATGTTCAGGAGACTGGCATTTGTTACAGCATCTCGGGATTTTTTTATATTCATAGACACGGATCAGTTCATATTTAATTTTCAATCCCTGTCTAAGAGCCGAAATAAGAGACCCTTGATCACTAAAAGCGATCTCGACACACCGGGAATTTCCAATCTGGGTGGTTCAGCAACTCCAGAACAGTTCTTCAACAGAGATAAATCAAACGAGTCGCCAATCCCCTTTGCGATTCCGTAGAACTTCCTCTCCAGAACCTTCACATCCGATCCACGCAAGACTGATCGGGCTCAATCGCAAAAGCTGCTTGCCGCAACGCTACCAATATTCACTATTATTCTGTCTCCAGAGGTGCAAATATTCTCACCACATTCATATTGGCCAATTTATCAATCACAGCTTTTCGTTTCGATGGATTGTCAAGATCACGCGGTGTCTTCGTGATAACAATTGTCGCTTGATTCGTTACAACTGAAATAGAAGCAGCACCGTCCCCTGGTAATCCTGGGAAGTGGAGATCATAATCAGTCTCCTTATCTTTAATTTGTAACAAGATCTGTTGAAGAGTATTAATTTTTCCCGAGAGCCTAGAATAGGTTACTCCAGGCAAACACGGAACCTCTGTGGGGGAACGTTTCACGAAAACAGGAATGATAGGAAAAGGCTCAGTTTTCATTTTCTGAAACTAAACAAGCATGTCCATCAGGTGATTCATTAGAGCATTTGGTCCTGGTCGTTTAGGACAAGTATCCATAATTGGCAGCTTTTCCCACAGCAGCTTCTTCCCCTTCGTAATATCAGCCAGCTGAAAAAAGTCAACAGCTGATTTCAAAATAACTGCATCTTCTACTCCTCTCTCCAAGCTATGCTGAAGAAAGTTCAGAACGGTGGAAAAAACTAAACATTCCGAAGGTTCAATATCAGAGTCCATTTTCCTTGCACCGATTGACTAATTGAATGAATGAAGGAGCCCCGGAACAAGGGAAGTGTAAGGACCCCTTCAACTATTCCCCTTAATTTACGGGTAACAATACGTCACTTGCGGGAGGTTCCCTCTCCTCTTCTTCTTTTTCCAAGTACGCTTTTTAATGATATGAAATCAAAAATGATCTAATTCACTGAAACAATTTGAGTTTAAACCACTGAATTAAAATGCAAGTTTAAAATAAAAAAAGTTTTCATTCTGAATTGAGGTCAAGTTCCACCATAGCAAATATTATGAAATAACTGAATTAGCTACGGTCACTGAGTTAATTCAAGTTCACAGCAGTTAATTAATACAAGTCCAAAGCACACTATACAATCCAATAAATCCAAAGAGGCGTTCGCACTTTGAAGACTAAATGAAGACTCAAAATTCTTAGCTTAGTCAAGCTAAGAGTCGGCCAGGCTAATGCATATTTCAGTAGACTTTCTCAAATTTGGCGCAGCCAGATGTAATCTCTTCAACTTAAACTGAGGCTGTTCAACAGCAACATCCTCTGAACGCTTTGCTATGGTTCTGAAACTTGGCACATAGATCAAATACTTGAAAAGAAACTCATCGTGTTTGAAAATATGTTTTTAAGGCGCATTCTAAATATTCACTGGTCCAAAAAGTAACAAACGCTACTATACGACAGAAGACATCTCAGCCACTGGTATCCAAAGTGATCAAATATAGGAAGTTGAGATACGTTGGTCGTGTGATTCGCATGCCTGAAACTCGACTACCAAAGGTTGTCCTTCAGTGGCAGCCACGTAGTACCAGAAGAAGAGGACGCCTCTAAAACACCCTACCAAGCAGCTACTGGGCTGACCTACCAAACCTCAATGGCTCAATCCAATCTGAATGGGAAGATGTTTGGGTGGTCGCAGTAATAAGAGAAAACTGGTGACTCTTTTTAGATGCCCTTATTGCCTCATGAGGCACAGGGAGGTCTAAGGTAAGGTCTTCTACCCAAAGAGCCAGTCAAACAAAACATGTGAAAAAACCCAGCGTATGCTGTTTTATGAAGACTGGAGATTTTCTCCTCTTTCGCAAATAAAAAGTTGGTTGGTTCTCATTTCAAGAAATCGTATTCTAAATTTGTCGATCAGCAAGAAGCTCTAAGCTTGACTCTTCCTCGGATATTATGCAATTTTCTTTGTGGTACTCATAAATGCCACATTGTAGCAGAATAGGAACAACGAACCTGAAAAGATGTAAGGCTTTAATAAGTTTTGCAAACAAGAAAATATACATTTCAGGAGGACGGGCAAAAACTGAGAAAAAAAATATAGTAAATTATACAAGAAAAACGTAAGAAAAATCTCGTCATTGATCACAGGCCTTTTTTTTCGTCTACTAATTAAAATTATATATTTTAAAGTTTGATGATAGTCTTACATATATTTTTTGTTGTATTTTTTGTTGATTATAATATCATATTATTATGACATTGGATAATATTTATCGTATGCTATTTATTAATTTATTTATTATAATGGTTAAGTTTTTATCATGGAAGATCTGTTCTTTTCTTAGACTGCTGCCTTTACTATGACCTCATCGGCTGATGGTCAGATTTCATCTTTTGTTGACATAAATCTTAAACAAGTTGATGCTGATGAATTGTTGACTAAACATCATAAAAGCAAGGAACTCTTTGAAGAAAGGTCTCTAGCATCAGAGAGACCATCGTCACCTACTTCTAGTAAGTCTTTTGAGGTACTAGCATGGGTGGCCAATCACGAACAGAGTTCAAATGAGCACCAGCAAAAGCTATTAGATTCATTGGATATAGAGATGGATGGTCATAGAACTGGGAGGATAATGAACAAGGTAAACTGAAAGATTTACTATGTTTTCTAGGGATTGACTTAGATTGGGCTATAAGAGATAAACCCGCCTAAATACAAAAAAATGTACACATAAATAAGCATCGTACCACGTTTGTTTATGGATTTGACCTCCAGCTTGCATCAATATATAACATAATTTATTTGGAATTTAGTTTTGAGCACGGGAGGTCATTTATCTGCCGAATCTGGCAGATTATATGAAAGTCACGGAAAAGTGGGCGGAACCCCCTAAGTTTGTCACATGTTTTTTTGGGGGGGAGGGGTAGAAGGAAGAACTAACATCTAAAATATACTACCTCTCTTCTTCACTCATTTTCACTAGTGAAGATTATGTTGGAACATTCTATGATTTCTAAGAGCATCATGCCCCACCCTAGAAATAAGATTTGTCCTGATTTTCAATGTACTTAGGGTATAAAATTCTTTCAAACCCGGAAGTTCCAAATAAAGTTCAAAATTTTATCAAAAAATTGCGTCATCAATACAATGTAGCCAATATATTGCTAGCCAAGAGCTGAAAATGGGTCGAGATCATCTAACTATATAATACTAGCTGTTGGGGTGGCGCTTCGTGCCACCCTAACACCTAGTTGGTGGGGGCGCTTTGTGTCCCCCCAAGCCCCCCCCCCGTGCGCGTAAGTCGTTACGCGCCATTGTCGTTGTGTCCCTGTGTCCCACCTGTAAATATAGAAATATATATATATATATATATATATATATATATATATATATATATATATATATATATATATATATATATATATATATATATATATATATATATATATATATATATATATATATATATATATATATATATATATATATATATATATATGTGTGTGTTTTTAACTACGTAAAACTTGCGAATATACAACATTCTTCGATGTCCCATTGTCTGTGCATATAAATAGATTGTCAGGTATACCGACTCTCGTACATGCAACATAAAATTGTCCATGTGAAAAACAATCCGTATTCAGATCTATACCTGATTATTCTAATGATTGCCCTTGAACTTTGTTGATGGTGATTGCTAATCGAACATTCCCTTTGTCCCCGTCGTCATTTATATATCCCCCTGTTACCCCGGCATCCCCCTTGTAGTTGTGTCCCTGTGTTCCGGTCGTCATTTATATTCCCAGTATCCCGGTCGTCACTTATGTCCCAGTGTCCCAGTCTGTAATTTCTCTTTGAGCGTCCCAGTCGTCATTTATATTCCCTGTGTCCCGGTCGTCATTTGTGTCCCGGTCTGTAATTTATCTTTGAGTGTCCCGGTCGTCATTTATATTCCATGTGTCCCGGTTTTTAGTTTTCTTTTTCTCCTTTAGTTTTCAGTTTTTTTCCTTTTTTTTTCTTTTTCAGTTTTTGGTTTTTTTAGTTTTTTTTATTAGTTTTTGTTTTTTTTCTTTTTATTTTTTTGTAGTTTATACCTTTTTTTAAGTTTTTTAGTTTTTTTTTCTTTTTTAGTTTTTTACCTTTTTTTAGTTTTTTAGCTTTTTTAGTTTAAAAGTATTTTCTTTTTAGTTTTTTTGTAGTTTTTATCCTTTTTAGTTTTTTTTTTCTTCTTTTGTATTATTGCTAAGGCCAAGGTTTGAACCTGGAACCTCTCGGACCTGGAACATAACGCTTTACCAACCCAGCTACTTCGGCTTGAATACATTCGTTTTTGAATTGGTATATGATGTGTTCCGGTCGTCATTTATATTCCCTGTGTCCCGGTCGTCATTTGTGTCCCGGTGTCCCGGTCTGTAATTTCGTCAGTCGACAAACATGACGTCAGTCGACACACAAACATGACGTCAGTCGACAGACACACAGACAACTTATTTTTATATATATAATATAAATACATTTAGAAAATCGGTTGCATTATCGATCTTTCTGGAATCCAACGTTTTTTGAAATAAGTACTGTTTTCACTGTATATATCGTGTTATGTGATATCTGTATCATTTACAATGAAACATTAAATATGAGATGTGTATGCAACAAGTTAATTTATCACCGTCACTTATTTAATTCAGAATGAGAAAGTTTTAGTACCTAACCTAACCTGAAAAGGTCCCCGCTCAAAGGGACTGACCAAAGGTATCTCTATCGTCCCTTAGAATACCAAAAATAGACAAAAATTCTAAATTGTGCAATATCAAAAGAACATGACACTTTTCTAGTTAAATAAAAAACCGCATTCCGTTTTGAACCGCAGAAACCGCTTTTTCGCAAAACGTTGGAACTGTTTAGAACCACAGAAAACTGTTCGAACCGCAAAAATCGTTTTCTTGCAAACGGTTAGAAGGATGGTTGAGTCTTTCTTTTCAAGTGACAAACAAGTTTTATTCAGGTTATGTTGCGTCAAATTCTTTATGTTGTGTCAAAAAGACGCAACATAAAGGACACACATGATGAGCTATCACTTCGATTTGAGGATTTTATCGTTGTAGTGCTTCACTTAGTATGGAACTAAGCACTTTTTTTAACTATCAGTTATAAATTGCCACGGCTAAAAAAAAGGAAGAAATCTGACCGATCATGGTAAGCAAACGTTTCCTTGTTGAATGCATCATGGCTTTACCACAACCGTATTTTGGCTTACCACTTTGGACCAGACTGATT
This sequence comes from Artemia franciscana, assembly GCF_032884065.1. Lineage (NCBI taxonomy): Eukaryota > Metazoa > Arthropoda > Branchiopoda > Anostraca > Artemiidae > Artemia > Artemia franciscana. The sequence continues at coordinate 7,597,432 of NC_088874.1, read as the reverse complement.
TTTTTTTTTTTTTTTATTTAATAAGGCCTGGAAACTCAATAATTCCTTCCAGGGGTAAACTGTAGGCATTGGATTCTTTCCAAAAAGTTTCATTCGCATAATTCAACTAGTTCTTTTAGATAGCAAGAAGGCCCACGAAAAGACTTTGGTAAACGTTCACTGTTTATTCTCTTAAGATTGAAAAATGTTAACAAAACGATTGTCAATTTCTAATATGCACAAAAATTGTAGTCGACAGATTTGTGTGGGATTCTACTTCCATTCCCTGTTTTCTTTTTTTTATAAATGTATTAATTACTTTTGTATCTTAAACTGGACGACTTTTCATTTTAAGTACTTCAGGGAAAAAAATCCATAGTATCACAGGCTTTAATTTAGTGACCTCTTTAAAGGAATATGAAATTCCAAATCTATTTTGATAAATTTTAAAGTACTTAATTACATTATCTTTGTATGCACATCAAAGTTCTCTGAAAAAAAAAACTTTTTTAAACTTAGAATGTATTTACTTCTTCTTGATACTCAGTGTAGAGTTTAGCCGCCAGAGGCCACCAGAGCTCTGTTTGATCCTCTTCCATCCGAATATATTCAAACTTACTCTATTTACCCCCTCCCAAGAAGTTCTAGGTCCTTAAGATCCTTTTTTTACGACGTCTTTGCTCTCTATTTAAGGACGCTTTGCTTTTTATTTGGCTCTAAATCGATAAGTGTAAAGGGCGTTCTTTGGTGGTCTGCCGTCCTTCATCATTAAAACGTTACCTAGCCATATCAACCTTTCTGTCGCTATTGCGTTAGAAACTGTTATTTTTGTTCAGCTTGTGGTTTAATTAAATTCAGTCAGCCAAAGTGTCCTAAACTTTGCATAGGCAATTCTTCTGGAAAACATCTAAAAAATCCTCTTTGATCTTCTAAAGTACCCATGTTTCAGAACCATGCCTGGCTATTGTCATCGTTGCCGCTTCCAAAGTTTCCGTAATAAAAAAATGAATAAAATAAGATAAAAGAGGAAACCTAGTAAAGAAAAGAGGTAATCTTGGTGCAAGATTTCCCTTCTAAACTAGCTACAAAACAACAAAAATTTTGCTCTATTTTTATCTGGGATACTGTTTAATGCGTTTCTATGCTATATTTCAGTTTATTGACATTTAATAAACTGATATCGCCACATGATGTTTTATTTTCCCAAAAGTATCGCTGTCGTCAGTTACCCGACTACCAGCATCACCAAAAGAATGGTGAAATTATAGTAGCTTTTTATAATTTTCTAAAGAATAAGAAGAGATGCAGCACATTAACAGACATGGACCAAAAGTTGTTCCACAAAGTTTAAATCTAACCTATTTAAGCCACAAAAATATTATTTTGCAAGGGGGGCGTGGCAATAGGTGTCGAATATTCTTACTCACCCTGCTGGTATGCTCTTTAATTTTTTCTACAAAAAATAATTGAAAAATGAAAAAGAAGTTTTTTTTATCTAGAATTTCTACGAATTTACAGTCCTAATGCAGTCAAAGGATTAATCTCTGAAGCTTAGAAGCTAATAGGTTGAAATCAAGTTAATAAAATAGTTGAATTTTAAACTTTTCTGTCATCACTCTTATGTCTAAAAGTCATATTCACACTTCTTAGATAGTTGTAAAAAAAAACTGTTGCTCAGCTTTGTCGAAGACAGGAGTAACAGGACTAGGAAGATGAAAATTTGACTTAAATTCCAATTGGCCTACAGATTCTACCTTTGAATGAACCTTAGCCAACTGTTTTCGGTAATTATTTCATAAATTTGAAAATGTCAGATTGGATTTTCAGGCCAAACAGCGATGATAATGTCCAATACGAGAAAATTTTGTATATGTTGGTATCTTTGTATTTTTATTTCTTGTCCCGGTCGTCATTTGTGTCCCGGTGTCCCGGTTTTCAGCGTCACTATGAAGTACATATCGCCGAACCTTTGTTTTTTAACTTAATTCTGGTAGGCATTGATGACCTTATCCAAGTCAAAATCCCAAACCCAATCATCATCGCTATCATTTTCAGTTTTGATATGTTTTGACTCTCGCTTTCCAGGTGGATTTTCATCTAACTGCGCGGTTTTGCGTTCTTTAGCCGCAAGCCTGTTTTCTTGCTATTCTTGTGATTCCTCGGCACGCTTTCTTTTCTTACTTTCTCTATGATTCCTCGGCACGCTTTCTTTTCTAACTTTCTCTATCAGCAGCAAGTTTTTTGGCATAGACAATTTGAGCAGCTTCCTCGGCTGTTGCCACTGTAGGTTCTTCAGTCATTTTACAATTAAACATTTTTCCGTGAACGCATGTCTTAAATACCATTAATGACGTCACCGTCATAGCAAAAATGACGACAACTAACTTCATGACGTCAGTCGACACAGAAACATGACGTCACCTGACACACAGACAGACAGACAACTTATTTTTATATATATAGATAGATAGATTCCCCTCATATGACGATTATCATAAAACCTATTCTCTTTGTAGAGTAACATTCAAGAAAGTAGTTTTCATAGCTCTATTATCTCTGCTGCTTCTGAAATAAGTCACGTGGATAACGCTGTTCAGTGTGATGGTGAAAATGAAGTTAGATGCGCCCAAGGACAAGAATATGAAATGGTGAATGGGTATGAAATTTCACTGGATTTTAATTTTTTTGTAATTAGCTTGCAAGGAATGTTAAAAAGTTTGAGGTAAAACATTGAAAATTATTTGTGCTACTATGTGCCCGTCACATGTTACGACGATCTTAAGAAAAGGAAATTCGAGTTGAATTTCCTGTGGGAACAGTCCGCGTCCAGGGTTCCCAAGCCTACCAGAAAATCTTGAAATTTTAAAAACTAATTTTCCAGTAATAGAAAACACCTGGAAATGCAAAGAAAAAATTAAAATATCCTAGAAACGTTTCAGTTGTCCTGGAATATATTCTTCCTTCCTTGTGAATAAACGCAAACGGGTTAAACATTTAACGCATGAATTTTTTGTAGACATCTTTTAACAATAGTAATCTTATAACATTTTTATTTTATTTTAGTGTATTGCTGGCTCTTTACTTGTATCAGCTGTCTGACAGCTAACAAACACATAAATATCAGCTGATATATACACTGATTTTTCATTACCCTCGCATTGTGTTATACTTTTTTCCCCTTCAGTTTTAACCCTAAAACAATTGATTGAAAAAATGTAATAATTTAGAAAATAATATTCCACTTTGTTTGTTAGCTGAGCTGTGAATGATGTCAGATTATATTTCACATTTTTCTATTTAAAACACGAATCTGAAGTAATCTCAAATGATAATTAAATAGGCCGTTTGTTTATTCATGTTTTGTCTACTTCTAAATAAACCATTTTTACTGTTTCTGTTTCAATGTACCTCTTGCTATTCTGTTTAAACAAAAACAACATTCGAATAGAAACAAATTATTCGTTTTTATTTAACTTTTCTGTTCTGTCTTGTCGGTTTTTATATTTGTTATTTTGTCCTGTTTCTGTTTTTCCTCTCTGTTTTTCTTAATATGTTCCAATATTAGTGACGGGTTGTAAACACAACTCTACTGTGAGATATTGAACCTTTAAACTGATACCGTAACGTGAAATAGCAGTGAAAGAACTAAAGAAGAGATTAACTTCTGTGTAATTTGTATCGCTTTTCTAGTAAGGAAAGTTGGTGAGATTGCTAAAGATGACAATTTCCTCAGAAGTATATTACCGATAATATGATTTAGATACAGTATCATATCTATTTCAAAATATACCCCGATATTATAATGCTATCGGCATGTTGCCAAGACTTAGTTGTAATGACTTGTTTCATGACTTGACTTGTATCAGGACCGAGCAGCGGAAAATGTCATGAAAAAGCCCTGGAAAATCATTCCAAGATAAGTGTAGGAACTCTGCTCTGGCAGAAAACCTCCTCTTTAAGCAAAATTCCCAGCTGAAAGTTGTCTTCGAGAAATTCTCCCCCGTGGAAACTCCCCTCTTCATCGCGAAAAATTCTCCTTGCGCATTAATAATGATCGTATTTCTAAATTTAAATATATTTATAAAAATTTCAATGGAAAATTTCCCCTACGGACAACTATTCTCCTGGAAATCCCCTAATAATTCTCCTTTATTCGATATATCGAAAACCATGACAATGCTTTCGATACTACAATAATCAAAAACACGAACATCAACTTTTTCCAACTTCATGCTTTCTACAAGAGAGTTAATCTCAAACTGAATTAAGCCGTTCCTTAAGTATATTTCTATAAATTACTTGTTGTATTAATTTTAATTACATATACAGAGTCAGTAAAAATATAAATTTACTCCCATGTGGGAAATTTTCTCACATATAACATAACGATGATGTTTTTAAATTTCAAAAGTATTGCTGGTTACCAAATTCAGAGAGTTTACAGAGAAAGATATTTATAGTTCTGTAAGGTGTTTTAGCCGACAGAATTCGTAGTTGACTAATCCGTTGATTGAATGACCATGTAAAATGAATAAAATGACCGAGAAAAACTATCAATTTGTCCTCTTGAATGGCGTTTTATTCGACCCAAGGAATTGATAATTAATTGACACTAGAGTCAAATTAAAAGTTGAAGATGACTTATTTTGCACAAAAAAGAATTTGGAGGAAAGTAGAAAAGAACCAGGAGGTGCAAAAAGGAAATAGGATTTACAAATTCAGTCTGCAATAATGGAAAATAACATTATGGGAAAATTCCAACTTTTTGCTGAGACAAAAGAGCTTTGAAGGGAGTAGAAGGTCTTGTACCAGTTGAGAAAAATCAGAATTTTAACCAGAAAATAGAATTGAATGAATAGAGTTGAATTGTAGTAATAGAATTGAATAGTAGAAATTGAATTGAATTATTTTCACTATATTCACTAGATTCTGTTAAGGTGTTACGTCGAAAATACGTCGTATATATGGGGAAATGGGACTATCCAAGTGAACAAATATAAACTCAATATTTCTTTTGCAATTAGAAGATACAGAAGGCTTTGTCACTTTCATTGGAAATTTGTTTTACTTTTGGGCAATATTAAAGTAAATATACATCAAAACTTTGAATGAACTTTGTCAGTGAACTATCTCTGAAAATAATCTAGTGAGTAATCCGGAAGCTCATTATTTTGTGGAAGACCCGAAAAGTTTTGTGTATAAAATGCTAGTTTCATTTATATTATTGTAGTAATACTACTGATTTCGGTCGCTGCATATGTGATTGAAATATCTGGACTTTTGTACCTGTTTTTTCACTGTCTAAATAAATGGATATATCCCGTTTTGAAAATTTATTTTTTCGTCAAAGAACGGAATTGTGGTAAAAAAAAAAGAATACTTAGTCTAAGGCGTGAGAAAAGAATACCTAGCTTTAAAACTTGATTTCAAAAAGTCCTTTTAGTTATTAAATAAAAAAAAACTAGTTTTTTTAACTGAAAGTAAGGAGCGACATTAAAACTTAAAACGAACAGAAATTACTCCGTATATGAAATGGGTTGTCCCCTCCGCGTCCCACGCTCTTTACGCTAAAGTTTGACTCTTTGCAACAATTCTACTTTTTAAAACAATTAAAAACTTTAGTGTAAAGAGCGTGGGATGCGGAGGGGACAACCCATTTCATATACGGAGTAATTTCTGTTCGTTTTAAGTTTTAATGTCGCTCCTTACTTTCAGTTAAAAAAACTAGTTTTTTTTTATTTAATTTCTGAACGTTTTTGAATTAATGCATGTTTGATTTTGGCTCTCCGCACATAAATTATTGAAATGAAATTAGTATATTAATTTTTTTTTTTTTTGGCTAAATGGCTTTCTCTTAGTTTTGATCAGACGATTTTGAGAAATAAGGGGTGGGGAAGGAGGCCTAGCTGCCCTCCAATTTTTTGGTTACTTAAAAAGGCTACTAGAACTTTTAATATTCAACGAACGTTTTTATTAGTAAAAAATATACGTAACTTAAGAATTAACTTACGTAACCAACTTTTATATTCTTATATTTTTATTATGTGTACGAGGGGGTTTGTACCCTCGTTAATACCTCGCTCTTTACACTAAATCGTAAGTTTTGTCCCAACTCCTTAAGAATGACCCCTGAATCAAAAAGGCCGTAGAATAAATAGTTGAAATCACTAAAAATATTTTAGCATAAAGAGCGAGGTATTTATCTCCTCCTAAATACCTCGCTCTTTATGCTAAAGTATTTTTAGAACCCCTCATATGCGTAATAATCTCTGTTCGTTTTAAATTTCAATGCTATTCCTTACTTTCATTTGAAAAAACGTTTTCATGTTTATTTTTTCATTGTTTTTTTATAGTAATGCTAGAAAATCATGCTCCCTTTTCATTGAACTTTTCTTCCCCCATGATATATTCCTCAAAGGAAAGATCCTCCTACAAAGCCCTCTCCCATCAACCCCACCCCCCAAACCAAAAAATCCCCATGAAAACGTCTGTACATTTCCCGATAACCATTACTATATGTAAACATTGGTCAAAGTTTGTAACTTACAGCCCCTCCCTCAGGGATTGTGGGGGAGTAAGTCATTCCCAAAGACATAGTTATTATGGTTTTCTACTATGCTGAACAAATTGGCTATCTTAAAATTTTAATCTGTTGACTTTTGGAAAAAAATGAGCATGGGAGGGGGCCTACTTGCCCTCCAAGTTTTTTGGTCACTTAAAAAGGACACTAGAACTTTTCATTTCCGTTAGAATGATCCCCCTCGCGACATTCTAGGACCACTTGGTCGATAAGATGACCCCTGGGAAAAAAAAAAAAAAAAAAACAAATAAACACGCACCCGTGATTTGTCTTCTGGCAAGAAATACAAAATTCCACATTTTTAGATAGGAGCTTGAAATTTTTGCAATAGAGTTCTCTGATATACCGAATGCGATAGTGTGATTTTCGTTAAGATTCTATGACTTTTAGGGGATGTTTCCCCCTTTTTTCCAAAATAGGACAAATTTTCTCAGGCTCGTAACTTTTGATGACAAAGACTAAATTAATTGAAACTTATATATTTAGAATCAGCGTGAAAATTCGATTCTTTTGATGTATCTTTTAGCATCAAAATTCCGTTTTTTAGAATTTCGTTTACTATTGAGCCGGGTCGCCCCTTACTACAGTTCCTTACCACGAACTGTTTGAAAAGAAAATAATTCGGTATTTCGGGGCTTCTGACATTATTACTCCTTTGCGGAAGTTAGGCTCAAAATTGAAAAAGGATTATATTTTTTCTCTGGGCCCCTTCCACCTCTTAGTTCGTTTATTTTCCCGTTAGTTTTCACCTGTTTTCGCTTGATAGTTGTGTTATCTCTTAGCAGTTCTTTCGTTAGTTGAGTTATGGTTGTGGTATATATGTTTTATCGCTCGTATAGTTGTGTTATTTTCAAATTATACTCCATAATAGAGAGGCTCTGAACACCCAGCATTGTATGTTAAGCTCTTAATTTGACGTTTTTTTCTAACGTGACCACATTCGTCCTGCGCCCTTTTCATTGAATTTTTTCCCCCATGGCATATTTCTCCAAGGAAAGATCCTCCCATATAGCCCCCCCCCCTCAACCCTACCCCCAAAACCAAAAAAATCCCCCTGAAAACGTCTGTACACTTCCCAATAACCATTATTATATGTAAACACTGGTTGAAGTTTGTAACTTGCAACCCCTCCCCCAGGGACTGTGGGGGAGTAAGTCATCCCCAAAAACATAGTTATTATGATTTTCGACTATGCTAAACAAAATGGCTATCTCAAAATTTTGATCCGTTGACTTTGGGAAAAAAATGAGCGTGGGAGGGGGCCTAGATGCCCTCCAATTTTTTTGGTCACTTAAAAAGGGCACTAGAACTTTTCATTTCCGTTAGAATGAGCCCTCTTGCGACATTCTAGGAACACTTGGTCGATACGATGACCCCTGGGGAAAAAAAAAAAAAAAACAAAAAAAAAAACAAACAAATAAACACGCACCCGGGATTTGTCTTCTGGCAAAAAATGCAAAATTCCACATTTTTGCAGATAGGAGCTTGAAACTTCTACAGTAGGGTTCTCTGATACGCTGAATCTGATGGTGTCATTTTCGTTAAGATCCTACGACGTTTAGGGGGTGTTTCCCCCTATTTTCCTAAATAAGGCAAATTTTCTCAGGCTCGTAACTTTTGATGGCTAAGACTAAACTTGATGAAACTTATATATTTAAAATTAGCATTAAAATGCGATTCTTTTGATGTAGCTATTGATATCAAAATTCAATTTTTTAGAGTTTTGGTTCCTATTGAGCCGGATCGCTCCTTACTACAGTTCGTTACCACGAACTGTTTGATTATTTAATAGAAGTGGGTGGACAATTTAGATTTTTTTTTGCAGTTTTTTTCGTTAACACCGTGAACAAAAAAGAAAATTTAGTGAAGAAAAACACCATTTTCTAAATCGATGAGAAAGGAGGGGGTTTATGTGGTAAACGCTCACTCCCTTCCCCTTTGGATGCTCTCATTTATAGAAGAAACAACAAAGGGGAGATTTTAGAAAAAAACAAATGTTTTAACATTTACATTACCCTGAATATCGCCTTGCTATCAATGAGAAATCTGTGTTGTTTTTCTTTAAAGTTTTGTTTTCTCATGGTAATTTTGTGGACGAGTTACAATACCTGCCTCTTATTTAGAGATTTTTTTTTCTCATTTCCTGAATTTTGTTCACGGGCTCTACAACGTTTTTGATAATATTAAATAGTGAGAGACTGTTTCGAAATCAAGAATTTTTATATTCTGCATCCACTTTTGGGGTGGAAAACACACTCGGTTTTAGATTGTCCTTCTGGAAGTTGTATTTGGAACAGGCAATTTCTTGCGTTTGTTTGTTTGTCTAAAGTCTAACAAGTTTTGTCTTTTCTACCTGAAAATAAATTTTGACTCGTATTTTCTCACAACTTGAACCTGTATAATTGTAGCATTGTAATAGACTAATCGGGTTTCATTCTAAAGTTCATTCTTTGCGGTTGAATATCGACAGTGTTTTCCTTTGAGGCATGAGAATTGCACAAATGAAAATACTGAAAATACCAAAAGATAAATATCTAAGGCCCATATGCCTTGAATTACTAAAAAATAATAGACATGCTTCTGGGTTTTTCTTGGTTACATCTTTTTTTGACATATCAGTTTTCATCGCACTTGGTATTTACCAAGTGACATAAAGCAATCGTATATTCTGTCGGTGTGTCTGTCTGTCGGTCCCGCTTTTACTAGTTTGGGCACTTACAGATAAGCTAGGCCAATGAAAATTGGCGGGTGTATCAGGACCAGACGAGGTTAAATTAGAAATAGTCTCTTCCCCGATTCGACCATCTGGGGGGGGGGGCGAACAAGATAGTTGAAAAGAATTTTATATGCCAATAAAACAAATGATTGTTCTTCTTAAGTATGGCTTGTGGCCTAAAGTATGATTCTCGCTTACGGTGCGAGAGGTTTCAGATTCGGATCCCGGACCACCCAAATTTTACATGAAGAAAATCTGAAACCAGATACTTGATCAATATAGCAATCGCTGAAAGTTGGCAGGCGTGTCAGGGACTCGACCAGATTAAATTAGAAATAGTCGCTTTCCCGATTCGACCTTCAGGGGGGAGGGGAGTGCAAGGACGGTTAATTCTGAAAAAAAAATTATAAAAAAGAGGTATTTTTAACTTGCGAACGGGTTATCAGAACTTAATGAAATTTGATATTTAGAAGGACGTCGTGTCTCATAGCTCTTATTTTAAGTCACCACCGAATCCGGTGACATTGGGGGAGTTGGAGGGGGAACCAGAAATCTCGGAAAACGCTTAGAGTGAAGAGATCATAATGAAACTTGGTGGGAAGAAGCTCTTGGCTCTTGGCTTTTACGACCACGTCACAAGTGGTGTATGAGCTATTGGCTCTTGTTTCTGTTCATCATTAGGATCTACTATTCAGGTATTAAGTTTCTTTACTCAAATTAAATGTTTTTTGTCAGTTCGTTTATATTACATTATTCTCGTCAGTTTAGCCTTTATTGTAGCTCTCCATTGATTGTTTTCTAGGTGTAATCCTTCTTGTCATGAAAATCTAGGAAAACAATCAGCCTCAACGACATGTCTAATTCAGCCTCTTTTGAAGAACGTTTTAGATGCAATGGAAACAAAGCTTGAAGCTTTCCGTAGGACTATCAAGGCAGAAATGGGGAGACCTGATCATCCAGATTCGCTGCCAAATATGTTTTTGGAATACATGGAAGCAGTGAGTCTGATATCCATTATTTTTTGTTCTTTTTTCTATCTTTGTTCTGTTGTGTATTTAGCTTTCGAAATTATTTTAAAGATTGACTGAAGGTTTTTTAGGGTATGTTTTGTTGATATTATACGTCTCTGGGCTGCAAGTTACTTTGAGATTGGCTATTTGAGAAAAATGTTATTTATTACCGTTAGGAAAGTTCACCAGGATTTTGTCTCGGATTCAAATTCTTTGTCAATTATTGTGCATAGTAGAATTTTCTGCAATTTTTATAGGGTAAGGTATGTTTCGTCTCGGATAAAATATGAGATCTTTCGAGTTGGTAATATTTTTTGGTATTTACAGGAAAATATAGAACTAAGAGCTTTTCAGAAATATACAGAAAATTTTAAATATTTTATGCAAGTTTTGAACTTAGTCCTTTAAATTGAAATCGGCAAATTTTTTCTGATTATGTCTTAATATATAGAAGATTTTTTGTTCAAATTGGACCTTGTCTCACGGGTAATCTTGTATAGTCAGTAACTTGTAGGAAAGACAATTTGAATAGCCGTTAAATTGTGGGATTAGTATAATGAGCTGATTTTTTTATGTGTGTTATGGTTTGATAAAGTTTTTCTTCTGTTGTTAATCCTTGAAAAGTGTATAGAGGGTTTTACTTACTCCTCTTATCAGACCTTACCATTAACCACAACCGATCCTTAAGACAAACAGTCTTTAGGCAGGGGTTTAGGATACAGAATTCAGAAAACTAGATTTTAAATTCGATTGCCGAGTCTTGTTGAAAATATCATTTTCCCTCCCAAAATGTGAAGATTATTAAAATTCTGGAAATTCTGTCCTAGATATTTTGTGTATATTTTTCTTTCTTTTTTTGCGGGAGATTTGGTAAAGTAAAAAAAGAAACAGAAATCTAGGAATTAATCTAAGACTTCAACGACTTTTTTTACTTCAGATGAAATTCTTACATATATCGAAAATTTCCAGATGAAAGGTGGAGGATTATACCCTATAACATAGAATCCCGGGTCTATACTACAGTCAATCTAAGGTTCAACCTCAATCAAATTGCAGCAGTTTTTATTTTGGTACCCTTCAAACCGGAAAAATATTTCTACAACATATTAAAAATTTGGCCAAAATCGGGTGAGGCGAAATTGACCGTTTTCGTCTTTTCTTCTAAGATGACGACTTTTTAAAAACAACTTAATTTGCATATGTAGAAAGTCCATAACAGGTAAATCAGGTACATAGATCCCGAATATGAATTTTATTTTTATTTTGTTTTGTTTTTTGTCATTTTCACTCCCCCCCCCCCCTCCCCACTCTTTCCATAAATCAAGCGTTGACACAGGTCTGAGAGCAATATTGTGCGAAAAACTAGAATTTTAATGCAGAAAGGAACTCCTATCCATATCAATTTACTGCCCCCACGCTCCAACCTAAACGTGAGCACCCTAAATTCTTAGCATCCAATAAGCAACTTCCCACAACCAGCTAAATCATTGATTTTAATTTGAAAAAATCGCCGATAACTTAAAATTGCAAAAGGATCGGAGATTCATCATATTTATCTAATCAATCAAATGTCATCCTCCATTTGAGCCTGATCACTAGAGCAACTAGTTTCTTTGCAAGATTTGCAATTTCGAGGCAAGATTTGATGCCATTTCGATGATAGTTGCACCGGTCACTATCACAGGATCTTTTACAACCACAATTCACGACGGTGAGAATTTTCTTTGGTACCGATGAGGATAATGTGCGTGAGGGTAGGATACAGCGTGCTCTTCTGGAGTCTCCATCCCCAATGTTGAGGATTAAGAGAAGGGAATTTAACCCCAGTCACATCTTGAACTTGATGATAGGTTCCAAAAGAGTGAAATTTCGCTGCTGTTGAAGTAGTAGGTATGTCTCCGGGATGACAGAAAGCTGTAGACGTTGCTACTTTGTGCTGAAAGACTCAGTGTCGGTAGCTATAAAGATTGTCAGCAGCTTTTCCACCGCACAATATAGAAAGTGCAGCCTCTCCTGCTCAAAAAAACTTTGCCAAGTTCATGTTGACGGGAATTTTCGTCGTAGCCAAGGATTACTTGAGGAAAAGGAAGCAGTTTGCAGGATTCAATCCCAATCTTCTTAACAATAGCTTCGATGTCCCAAGTTGCACCTGAAGCAGTTGCCTTAGTCTCTCTATGCAGGTGAGCCGTGTGGTGCTTAGGAATAAGAGATACAGTAACTACACCATCTAGTCGGTATCATCACCGACAACTACAGCGTCCAAAGTCTTCGAACACTCAATCCCTCTTAGCACAATAAGCAAGTAAGCATCATCTTTACATTCGATGGTTCTCACACCCTTGCCTTGTAAATAATCAGAAAGTGTATTTACGAAAGGGGCTTTATTCTTTTGGCACGGAAGAAATTCCTATTTTTTGGTGGCCAGTCTCATTTCTTGGTAATCAGTACTTTGCTTACACTGACACGGTTTTGCTTAAGGTGAATCGTATCTATTGTCGAAGCAGCGATGTTTTAGCCATCAAACACAATAATGGCGTCTGGATATTTGGTCGGAACGTAGTTTTAGTATCGGTCAAAGATATCTGAACATGTTACTTTGTTTCGTCTAAGGAATCCTGTGAAGCAAAGTGTCCCTGTCTAAGACGTTGGTGCAGGTCAGACTAACTTTTCCCACAATAGTTTCAATTTCTGAAAGTCACTTGATAGCTTTTACTAACTCTTGTTTAATTGGGTTTCAGCTCAAACCAGATACATCAAAAAGTGACACTGAATAGGAGTAAAGTTCATTTTTAAAAGAAGATTATTCGTCCATATTCAGTCTTTTGGATACAGTTATACGACGCTGAAACAGTAAAGAAAGATCTAAACAGTGAATTTCATTCCTAACTTTTGTTTTGTAGTCATAAGATCTGTTTGATCCTTCCGTTTGAACGAATGCTCCTTCAGCGATTTCCCTGCCATTCCGTCAAGAATCTTCTTCAAAGTGGCGGATCACTCTCGAAAGGAGACGAATGTTAAAAAAGGCAATAAGTATTTGTGCGTCTTTGGAGTTCCTCTGCTGCCTTGAAAAACCAAACTTTGTGTAGATCGCTTGTTTGATACGAAATATCCATCAGTTAGATAAGACAAGATTTTATATTAAAAGAGCGGCTATTACAAGCCCAAAAGTGCCGAATATGCACTTTAGTGTCAGTACAAAATTCTAGAATTGTAACAAAAGTCATTATTTCCTGTTTTCAGCAGTTTTTATTTTGGTGCCCTTCAAACCGGAAAAAAATTTCTGCAACATTTAAAAATTTGGCCAAAATCGGGCGGGGGGAAATTGACCATTTTCGTATTTTCTTCTAAAATTATGACTTTTTAAAAACAACTTAATTTGCATGGGTAGAAATTCCATAACAAGTAAATCAGGTACATAGATCCTGAGTATGTACTATGTTTTGTTTTTTTTGTCATGTTCAGATTTTTTGTCATTTCTTTGGTGCCGATGAGGATAATATGCGTGGGAATAGAATACAGCGTGCTCTTCTGGAGTCTCCATCCTCAATGTTGAGGATTAAGAGAAGGGGTCTCAACCTCAGTCCAATCTTGAACTTGATGATAGGCTCCGAAAGAGTGAAGTTTCGCTGCTGTTGAAGTAGTAGGTAGGTCTCCGGGATGGAAGAAAAATGTAGACGTTGCTACTTTGTGTAAAAAGACTCAGTGTCGGTAACTGTAAAGATTGTCAGCAGTTTTTGCACCTTACAATATAGAAAGTGCAGCCTCTCCCGTCGCTTTAATCTCTTCTTTCGAAACATCAATTTGACAAAACGTAGAAGTATTTTTCAAAGACTGATCGGCATCTGTCAACCGTTAAAGGAAAGGGACCGTTAGAGGAAAGGGAAGCAGTTTGCAGTTTTCAATCCCAATCTTTTTAACAATGGCTGCGATGTCCCAAGTTGCACCTGAAGCGGATGCCTTAGTCTCACTATGCAGGTGGACCTTGTGGTGCTCAGGAATAAGCGATACAGTAACTACAAGAACTAGTTGGTATCGTCACCGATAACTTTTCCCACAATAGTGTCAATTTTTGATAGTCGCTTGATAGCTTTTACTAGCTCTTGCTTAATTGGGTCTCAGATCACACCAGAAACATCAAAAAGCAACGCTGGATATGAGCGAAGTTCATTTTTAAAGGAAGATTCTTCGTCCATATTCAGTCTATTTGATACAGTTATAAGACGCTGAAATAGCAATGAACGATCTAAACAGTGGATATCATCCCCAACTTTGGTTTTGTAATCATAAGGTCTGTTTGATACTTCCATTTGAACGAATGCTCCTTCAGCGATTTTCCTGCCATTCCGTCAAGAATGTTAAGTTATATGACGCTCAAACAGTAAAGAAAGATTTAAACACTGAATTTCATTCCTAACTTTTGTTTTGTAGTCATAAGGTCTGTTTGATCCTTCCTTTTGAACGAATGCTCCTTCGGCGATTTCCTTGCCATTCCGTCAAGAATCTTCTTCAAAGTGACGGATCACTCTCGAAAGGAGACGAATGTTAAAAAAGGCAATAAGTATTTGTGTGTCTTTGGAGTTCCTCTGCTGCCTTCAAAACCCAGACTTTGTGTAGATCGCTTGTTTGATACGAAATATCCGTCAGTTAGATAAGACAAGATTTTATATTAAAAGAGTGGCTATTACAAGCCCAAAAGTGCTGAATATGCACTATAGTGTCAGTACAAAACTTTAGAATTGTAACAAAAGTCATTATCAGGTACATAGATCCCGAATATGTACTATGTTTTGTTTTGTTTTTTTGTCATGTTAAGATTTTTTGTCATTTGTTTGGTGCCGATGAGGCTAATATGCGTGGGGATAGAATACAGCCTGCTCTTCTGGAGTCTCCATCCCCAATGTTGACGATTAAGAGAAGGGGTCTTAACCTCAGTCCAATCTTGAGCTTGATGATAGGCCCCGAAAGAGTAAAATTTTGCTGCTGTTGAAGTAGTAGGTAGGTCTCCGGGATGGAAGAAAGCTGTAGACGTCGCTTCTTTGTGTTGAAAGACTCAGTGTCGGTAACTGTAAAGATTGTCAGCAGCTTTTCCACCTTACAATATAGAAAGTGCAGCCTCTCCTGCTGCTTTCATCTCTTCTTTCGAAACATCAATTTGACAAAACGTAGAAGTATTTTTCCTAGACTGATCGTCATCTGTCAACCGTTAAATCGAAACCGCTTTGCCAAGTTCTTGTTGGTAGGAGTTTTCGTCGTAGCCAAGAATTACGTGAGGAAAGGGAAGCAGTTTGTAGTTTTCAATCCCAATATTTTTAACAATGGCTGCGATGTCCCAAGTTGCATCTGAAGCGGATGCCTTAGTCTCACTATGCAGGTGGACCTTGTGGTACTCAGGAATAAGTGATACAGTAACTACACCAACTAGTCGGTATCGTCACCGATAACTTTTCCCACAATAGTGTCAATTTTTGAAAGTCGCTTGAGAGCTTTTACTAGCTCTTGCTTAATTGGGTCTCATATCAAACCAGAAACATCAAAAAGCGACGCTGGATATGAGCAAAGTTCATTTTGAAAGGAAGTTTCTTCGTCCAAATTCAGTCTTTTTGATACAGTTATAAGACGCTGAAATAGCAATGAACGATCTAAACAGTGGATATCATCCCCAACCTTTGTTTTGTAATCATAAGGTCTGTTTGATCCCTCCGTTTGAACAAATGCTCCTTCAGCGATTTTCCTGCCATTCTGTCAAGAATCTTTTTCAAAGCGGCGGATCACCCTCGAAAGGAGACGAATGTTAAAAAAGGCAATAAGTATTTGTGTGTCTTTGCAGTGCCTCTGCTGCCTTCAAAACCAGACTTTTTGTAGATTGCATGTTTGATACGAAATATCCGTCAGTTAGATAAGGTAAAATTTTATTTAAAAGAGTGGCTATCACAAGCCCAAAAGGGCCGAATTCACACTTTAGTGTCAGTACAAAATTATAGAATTGCAACAAAAGTCTATCTAGCAAGCATTACAAAGTACGGAATTGATAAATAAACGCTAAAGCTCTTAAGATAAAAGCAGAGTGAGAAGGAGGGGGGTTTATTACTTTAAAATTTCAACTATGTGAGGGATTAATATTCTTCTATATCTTTCAGTGGAAACTCTTATTGGGGCAAGAAGGAATTTTTTTTGGGGGGGGGGCGTAAATGATCACTAGGGATAAGAGAAGCAGTATGAGGGTTATGCATGGCATTATGGGCAAAACGCAAGGAAATCTGGGCTCTCTTTTCCTTAAGGGTGACTAGATTTGCTCTCCGAAGAAGAGAAATGTAAGGCACTTTACCCTCAATGAAGATAATTCTTAGGCACCTTTTTTGAACTGCCTCCATTCTGTCCGACAATTCATTGGAGATGCCAGGATGTCAAACAGGATAAGCGCATTCGAGGGTAGGACGTACAAAAGAGAGAAAAATCCTCAAACAATGCGATTTGGGACATTTAAATTTATGAAGAAGTTTGAAGAGAGCATTTGCTGTATTTGTATATTTTAATAAATCCTTAACGTGGCAATCCCATTTTAAGTCGCTTGAGATGGTAACACCCAGTAATTTCATAGTGTTAACAGACATCTTGGGGGAGGGGTAGGACAGGAGAAAGATGGGAGAGTTTTTGGGAAACTAATTGTTATAACTGTTGACTTTAAAGGGTTCACTCCATATCACTAGCAATAGCTTCATCTGATATTGACTCCAAGATGTCCATTGGGTTACTGTTTAGATTTTTGAAACATGTTTCTAAGACAGTTAAATCGTCAATGAATTTCCATCTATCCGGGAAATCGACACTAAGACTGTTTATCATGGTAAGAAATAAATTTGGGCCTGAGAGTGTTTTTCAAGTTTATTACATATAGTGTCCAAAAGGTGAACCAGATAGTGTGTGGTAAAGGGCAAATTTCCAAATTGCCTTTGTTCAAAATTGGGGATTGTTTTTAATCTTAACCAATCAGCTAAAAAGCTTTCCTGTAACTTGGAAAATACCAGAATAAGAGTAATGGGCTGGGCATCAGAAAAATCTTGTTCGCTACCCTTCTTTTTTACGGGAGAAATAAAACCTAATTTCCAACAATCAGGGAACTTACCAGTAGAGGTAATTTCACTAAAAAGTACTGACAAAGGTTCCGAAAGGAAGTCTACAAAGGCTTTAATTAGTAAAATAGGGATGTCTAGCGGACAGGTGCTGCACTTTTCAATATTTTTAATTGGTGCCTTAAAATTTGAGGGTAAGATAATAGGGAAATTGGGAGGGTGTAGATCATAAGCAGTATTTATTGAGAGGGGAGGGAGGCTTTGAACTATGGAGGAATGAAATTTATTCAGATCATTCGTTGTAACAAGGGGCTCTTCTTGTAAAAGGAAATCTATATTATTATGTGTTTTTCCGCAATTTCTTTATGCTATTGTACCACTGTTTTGGCCTAGTAGACAACAAATCCTTAACTTTACATTTGTAATACACAAAAGCAGAATCACATGTTTCTTTTCTTCTATGTTTACGCAGTGATTTAGCTTCGGATGTTTTACCATTCTGAAAAAATTAATTTTAAGTCTAATTAGCTTTTTTAAGGAAATTTTCCTTATTTCCCACGGAAGTAAGTCATGGTTTTACTACTGTGGGCTTGTATATATTCAATCTCAGTACATATTGTCTGTACCTGAGCTTGCAACCGATTTTTCATGTATTTTCAAATACGTCGAAAATACATGAAAAGTCTTACGATCCTGAGATACTGGGGGGGGGGGGTAGCAAAACGCTATTATCACAATATTTAACCCGGGTCCAACTTTAAATAAAAGAAAATACATGAAAAATCGCACGATCCTGAGATGCTGGGGAGGGGGGGTATCAAAATGCTATGATCACAATATTTAGATTTGTGAATTTACAGAATTTACTTTTTGAATTTATGGAACCGGTTGTAAAAGATCAAATCTACCTTGTATTTAACTCGGTTATTTGCTCCTATTTCAGGCTTATTACTAAATTCGTTTTTCTTAAAAAGGAAATAATTAAGCTGAGCTGTTGTTTCCTTCAAAGAGGAAACAACAATCACCTACTATGAAAATACCGGCGTTTGGGAATTTGCAGATAACAAAGTCAGCTCTACTTCGCAGTTGCTGGAAGAAATGCTGTGTTTGTGCAGCGTTTCTTTCACAAGAAGATTAACGTGAGCACAGGCTGGACGTCCCATTCCCCACTGAAGTTTGTACTTCCGTCATTCCTCTACTTCTAGTCAATCAGGTTGCCGTTTTCACATTTCTCATCAGTTCTTGTACTATGACCAAATCTATAGCTAAATCGGCCTAAAATCTGCCCGATCTTCTCAGAACGTGCAAACTTTTTTTGGAAAATTAGACAAGTGTTGGGCTTGTATGTTAAAGTCTGTTCATTTCATCGTCATCGTTTATTGTAGGTACAGCCTTGCCGTCTTCATGTAGTTGTTGTTACCAGCTAATGTGAGGTAAGGGGCATGTCAGAAACTTTTTGCAAAAGAAGTTCTCATTGGCTTCTACATTTGGCTCTGATAAAATATCAAAGAATGGTAACCATGTCTTTATACTGCATCCACAGTTTTCTTGTTCAAGTTTTGTGACTTCATTCTGATTTAAGAGCTGACAGAGAAGCTTTGACCATCACGAGACTAAAGGATTTGGGGATATGTTCAAGAGAAGCTCGTTCATCCATTACTTACTCGTATAGGTCTTTGATTTCACTAAGCTTAACCGTACTCAATGAAAGTTATGTATTCAATTCAAATTCTGTATCTGAACCTTCGTCTACAAGTTTGTTTTTTTTATCAGATTTGAGTGAACAGCTGTGTCTACCATGTAGAAGATGAGCCACTGTATTGGAAGCGTACATCAATTCAAAAATTTCTGTTAGTCCAGATCCATCCATTGAAGATCCAATGGCACCGACAAAATTTACGAGGGTGTACAATCCGTCTAGTCTAACCAATACTTTTGCAATGCTAATTCCAGGTTCCTTCTGCAGTACTATTCTTCATGGACTTCAACCCCAACGGCTGGTCAAAGGTTACAACCTTAATAAATCCGCACCGTTTGCCCTGATAGGCAATAAATATCAGTGTGGAAAGGATATAATGTTCGTCACTTGAAGGAAAATCGATCGTAGGAAGAAGGAAAATGTTGGCTTTACCGGGATAGTCTCCAACCATGACTGATTGCATGGTTCTACTCCAATTGGCCTAGGGTGCTTGAGGTACCCCGGGGTAAGCCAAAGAACATCTAAGTTTGAAGTCTTATCTTCTTTGAATCCTGGTTGAAGAAGATCTTAATAAATTGTCGAAAGGACAAAATCGTTTGACTTTCTACGGATGATTTGGATTTTTCCAGGTGTTTTTATCTCCCTATTGGTAACCTCCAACCTATTGGTACTCCTTAAGGTGATTTTTAGCCCATGGAATACAGTAGAAATGATGTGCCTGCCATGAAAGGTGTTTTTACCATCCAAATCATATATGTTGCGATCAACGTTGTCGGCCATGCGCTGGTCTGGACCGTCAGAAGTAATTCCTTGCAGTTCGATTCCATAATAACCGGCAGCATTTTTCTCAGACCTTATAACTCCAGAATCGGAATAGCAAAACCTAGGCGAATTCAAAGTATCAATCAAGAAATTGGAGGAATAGTGGTGATGCATTTGAAGAGTCACTCCAAGTAGCAAAGGGGAAATGAGTACGCTTGTGCACACAGTTTGTACAATTGCGTGTCCCCTTGCAGTGATTTTTATCGCAGTGTCTTTTCTGACCAATGTTTTGCTTAGAAACAAGCATAGGCTAGAGGATAGAAATGATAGTAAGTTCTCAAGTGAAGTCAGTGAATTTAGCAGTTCTTGATTATCCTTGCTGCTTTTCAAAAATTTGTAAAACCTACCTTGAATCTTGAATGTAACTAAAAACTTAACTAGCAGTCAAAATTGATCAATAAGCGTACTGTTTACACGTTCTTTCGAACTCGAATGTCGGCATAATGGGTCAACTTTTTCTTACGCGTCACCATATCTATTGAATAATTTCTCACCAAGAGCGTTGATGAACATTGCAGATGCTGGACAAATTTGAGATGTGTAAAACCATTTATTTGATTAGGTGAACGTGGGGGGGATATGCAGGATACCAGGACACGACATCTTCCTGGCATTTCCGCATAGGAATTGTAAATTTGCTCTGCGTATATCTGACTTCGTGTAATATTCAAGGTATTGTAATGCACGCTCTATCTCGCGCGTATGTGTTAGTGTGTTTTTGTGAGGGAGGGGGAGGCAAACAGCTCAGGGATGGTTAAAACATAGAACTGACCTCATATTTGTGAATTACGTACTACATTTTCCTATCACCTACTTTTCAAAAACGTAAGTTAATTTTTTAAGTCGTTAATTTAGAAGAAAAGACAATAAACGCCAATTTTGCCTTGACTGGTTTTGATAGATTTTGTAGATGTTCTAGAATATTTTTTTCCCGTTCGAATGCTACCAAAATCATAACTTTTGTAATTTGTTTGAGGCAACCCTTATAATTAATTTGATTGACTGCACTACTGTGGCCAGATAGTGAATTGTCCTGTATTTCATATACAATTTTGTTACTGATTTTGTTCTTTTTTTTTTTAAAAAAAAAAACTAAAACAAAGTTTTGATAACCAAATATCTAACCCTCAGTGTCGCCTCAACGATGATAAAGAAGACGTAGCATCCACAGTTATCGGCGAATTACATCATATACGTCAGCAAATTTCTTCACAAACAAGAAAAATGGATGAATTTCTTGAAAGGGCTGATTCAGATAAACGGCAAAGACTAAAAGCTGCGTGTGCAGAACAACAGACTACAGAAATCCGCCTGCAAAACGCACTGGCAGAAATTGAAATAACAAGGGCTGAAATGGTTAAATTACAAAGGGAAAGCGTAAGAAAGCTGGCTCTTGAAAAGTATTTATTCGGTCTTTTTTACTTTTTATGTACTTTATTGACGGATTAGGTAGCAGAAAAGTTATTAGCTGTTTAAAAAAAAAAGCACAGATGGGCATTTATAGACCATAAGCCTAATAAAAAAGAAAATTGTGGTTTTAATTTAGTTTGTGGTGGAATGTGTAATGCTGATAAAGAAATCATTAATCTTTGAATTAGGTTTTGTTTTGCCTATATCATCTCGGTTAGGTTACCTTCTTAAAAAGTTCTGTCATTCAACTATTCATGTTTTCGTATTAATTCAAAGAGACTCGTAAAGAAACAGTCTTGTCTTTCTCAGAATTGGTTTAAAAATATCCAATTTTAGAAGAAATGTCAAGAACCCTATTAAAACGTAAATTGAGCTGAAATCAGAATCAGTCAAACCATCAAGCTCAAAAGAAACAGAAATGACAACAAATGCGAGCGAGGCTGCCGCCCCCTCAAACGGTTAACGGCTTATTAGTATGTGTTCGGTACTAAAATACAAACACATTTCTAGCGATTTTTCTGTTTTAATCGTAACAACGAAAGTTGAAACAATTTAATCTTCCAGGAATTTCTTTTTTATACTTTATTATATTCTAAGCAAACGATGTTGTTTTATTAGGTTTATATGCAGTTAATTTTCAACAACGCCTTCTCCTTTTATACGTATTACCTTAAAATGTATTGAAAATCAATTGAGGAATATTTAATGTATCCGCCAGTTCAAAATATTACTGCAGTAAAAAAAAAAAAAACTTCAAACATCAACAATGTGCTGCGTTCTTCAATTGCAGTCGCAAATAGTCGGAGTCACGGTCAAAATTAGTCTCAAGTAGTCACAGTCGCAATCCCAAGTAGCTTTGATTTTAGTCGCTGTGGCTTGTATTTGCAGTCACAAGTAGTTAAGGTTGCAAAGAGTTACAGTCGCAGTCAGAGTAGTAGTAAAATAATGGTCCGCAAAGTTTCAAGTTCTGGTCTCAGTAATAAAATCTTTTTTGTTGATCGCAATATCTCACCATTGCTATTTACAGTCACAAATAACCTTTGCAACAATAAAACCTGTATTTGCAACAATAAAACCTTTTTTGATGATACAATATCTCACCATTGCTATTTGCTATTATAAAAACCAGGAAGCACATAGTTATTTTTGATTTTGTTTAACACCACCCTCAACATTTCTTGAAATTTAGTCACAATTAGGAGTAGTTGCAATCACATTTGCAAGTTGTCACCATCAGCCACAGTTGCAGCTGTACTTGTAGTAATAATAGCAGTAGTAGCAGTAGATCTGAAAGTTTCAAGTTAATACCTCTAGCCGTTCATAAGATAGAGCAGATCCCTCTATTGGTAATCTGGATGCACAGATTATATTTAGATTTCGTTCACTATCCTTCCCAACATTTCCTAAAGATACAGTGTTTTTTTGTTGTTGAAAATTTTGATCAGTATTGGGGAGGGACCATCTAAACAAGTTATGAAGGAACTGGCTGCCTGCTGGTCAATTTCGAACAACCCCCCGAATATGCTCTGAAAGTTGCTACCCTTAGCCATTCCTGAAATATTGTCAATTTGCCCGTTTGACAACAAGCATGCTACACAATATATTTTGATTTTGTTCTATATTCCCCTCAGTATTTGCTGGCACTTTTTTACTAGTAAAAGTAGTTGCAGTCACAAGTATTTTCAGTCACAGCCGTGAGTAGTAGCAGTCACAGTCACAAGTAGTCGTAGTCGAAGTCGAACTAGTCACAGTTGCAAGAAATTGGCGTCGCAAATAATTTTAGTCATAGTCATAGTTAGTTGAATTATAAGTCAGGGTAGCTGCTGTACTAGCAATGGCCCTGGAAGTTTTAAGTTGATACCCTTACCCTTTCCCAAGGTGTTGTAGATATATCTTTTTGTTAACCTCGCCGCATATAGTTTTTTTTTTTATTTAGCTCAACACACCCCTCAACAATTCACAAAATTTGACTTCAATACCCTAGGTCTTTTTGGTAACACACAAAATTAGACATTCCCTCCCAATCTTCCCAATGTTAATTCCTCTATTTTTGGAAATGAACAGATTGCATTATTTATATTTCTTGTGTGGGGCCTGGTATCCCTGAAGGAATAATTTTTAGACCTTTTAACTATTATAATCAAAACTACTTTTCAACATTTCTATCTGTGATAAGGGTATCTAAAGGAAAAGAGGGACTGGTTGCTCTTTAGCCGTTCGTAAGATATTGCAGAGATGCCTTTTTGATAAACCGTACATTGTATGTGTTGATTCTGTTTAACTTAACTTATAACATTCTCTGAGGTTTTACCTTAATACCCTGCCTATTCTGACACACCCAGAATCAAACAGTTCTTATTTTCCTAATGATAAATTCTGCATTTAAACAATGGACAAATTGTACAATTTACAACCCTCGCCCCTGGCTGTGGGGATACGGCATCCACGGAGGCAAACTTCACCTTTTGTCTGTTTTGAACAAAATATTCGTCTTATTTTTTTTCATTTTCGACGAGAGCGGCACCTAAAAAAGACCTGGGGGATTGTCCTCAGACCACTCCTCAACATCACCTGAAAGATTCAACTTAATATCCTCAGCTATTCCTTAGATATTGGCAATACGCTCTTTAGGCAGCCAGTATACACATAGCGTTTTTCGACTGAGTTCAACATCCCTCTGAACACTTCCTTAATACTTCTCATTAATTCTATAAGCCTTTTGGTGAACCAGGATCAAGCTTGCCCTCTTTTCCCGATAAAAAACCTTTTGGGTTAACAGTGGTTAACTTTCTATAGTCCTTGTTCTGGGGCTGTGGGGGGCTATGTCAGCACGAAGGCATAGTTATTTGACCTTCAGACTATTTTGAACAGGACCGTTTTTTTCAAAATTTCGATCAAATGCCTTTTGGGGGAGGGCAGCTGAAAAGGGGATGGGAGGGGAGGACATTTTGCCCTCCGACAAATTTTCAGCATCCCCCTTAACCTGCCTTGAAGTTTACATTTAATATCTTCAGCTATTCATATGATATTTCTAAGACACCTGTTTAATAAACTGGGTGCGCATAGTGTCTTTCGATATAGTTCAGTATACCCCTCAACATTCCCCTAAGTTTTACTTTATTTCCTTTAGTGTTCTAAGATATACCCTGAAATAACAATAAATGCTGCATGTAAACAATGGACAAATTTATAATTTACAGTCCTTGTCCTGGGGCTTCGGAGAGTATGGCATCCGCAGAGGCTCACTTTTTCGACCTTTTGACCATTTTGAACAAGATGACTTTCAAAATTTTTAGAAGTATTGTGGAGAGGAATGCCTAGAAACAGTAAGGGAGGGTGAGGGGGGGGGGGCTAGTTGCCCTGCAATCACCCTTTAAAATATCTTGAAAGTTTCAACTTAATTTGCTTATCCGTTCCTTAGATATTGCCGAATCGTTCTTTTGACAACCACGATGCATATAGTGGTTTTTAATTGTGTTCGATATCTCTCTAAATATTTTTTTAAAATTATAGCATCCAAAGACTTTTTGGAGACCAGCATACCCTCTTTTTTAATGTTAAATTATGCATGTAAACAATGGTCAAATTGCATAATTTACATTCCTTGACTCGGAGTTGTGGCGGAAATGACATCCCCGGTGCCATCCTTATACATTTTGACTATTTTGATCATAATGGTCTTTACAAAATTTCGCTCAGTGTTGAGGATAAAGGCACTTAAAAGGGACAAGAGGTGCTGCTTGTCATTCAATCACTCCTAAAAATTTCCTGAAAGTTTTAACTTAATATCCTCAGCTCTTCCGTAGATATTGCTGTTAAACCCTTTTTAAAACCAGCATACCAAATCACCAGATGATTTTTGATTGTATTCTACATCTCTCTAAACATCCTTAAATTATAGGAAATGTTTATAGCGTTATGGCTCTTATCTAATGGAATAAAAAATGCAAGATGATTCAAAAACGAAGCAAATTTTAAGAAACAGAAAATTACACCTATGTAAGAGACAAGAAAAAAACGTCCTCTCTAATAAAACAAAGATAAGGAAAAAAATTCCTTTTTAAAAAAGGGAAAAACATTATTTTATGGTCAGACGTACAGCAAAATAGGATAGTGCGGTGAAAGAAACGTAATTTTGTTTTTATTTTGTCATTTTGTCTTTTTCAAACTTAACGTTACATCCTGTTTACTACGACTGATCTCATTCAATATAGCTTAATCCTACCAATTTAAATTTATTTTTGTCAGTGACGACAAATAAAAACTATTCTTTTTAAATGAGACTGGTTTCATTAGCTTAAAACTATTTCTTTGGGAAGAGTGAGTTTGCTTTTGCGAAAAATTTTTTTTTTGAAAGAGAACGGTGTTCATTAGCTGCCGACAATGAAAATCAATTTTGCAAGATCAAAATGAGCTGTAATGAGGTTGGGGTCAACAATTCCAAAATAGTTCGAAATCATTCGTTTTATCCCAGTTGGATATTATATCTTCTTTTCGTCCTACTCTTATTTCACTTATCTTGTTGTGTCCATAGGATACTAGATCTTAAGTTTCTTAAGATCTTACGATCATAGGTTACGTGGTTGTGAAAGCCTATTAATCATTAATCGTCTCCCCTTTCTTGCATTAATATTCTTTTTACACATCTGGTTATATTACTTCAACTGTGGATATTTGCTAGTTTTTCCTGCTTAGCTTGTCAATTTCTTTTCTTGTAAACATCTACGACTTCTAAAGTTGGTACAAAGATCTTATTTTTTAGTTCCAAACACACAGAAGAAATTTCCACATTTGAGAAAGAAAATGCTGCCACAGCTCATGCGTTAGAACAAATTCAAACAGAGGCAAGATTACTTAAGTCTTCATTAGAAAGTTCTTTATCCAAGAATGAAAGTGCTTTGGTTCAGTTGGGAAAAACTAAGGATCAACTTGAAGAAGCCCTTGACCGGGAAAATTCTTTGAAACTAGAATTGAAGGAATTACAAAACCAACTATCTTCGATGGTAAAAGAGAAAGACGAATACAGGTAGGGTAATTTTTATGGGACAAAGCACCCCATGGGTTTCCCTAAGCCATTCCTTAGATTTTCCTATGTTGTATATTGAACTTTAAAACGGTATCTCAAACATCAAAGTTATTCACAACTAACTTATTTTCTGTCCGTAATGGAAGGCATAGTGACAATCTTCAAAATTTTAAATAGCTTTTGAAGTATAAATGGCATGCACATAGCGTCTTTTGATTGACTTACCATCCTCTTTTGTATTCTCAGAAAGTTTCAACTTGGTACCCTCAATAGTGTCTGAGATGACAAGCTGAATTTACATGGTCTATTTTGACCATGTTTGGCATCCTGTGTAAGTTCCACCTTAATACCAATAGGTGTTAGTAAGATATTGCACATGCACCGTTTTGACAACACCTTTTTGACAACTTAGATACATATAGTGTCTTTTGATATAGTCGCACCATCCCCACCGCACCATTCCCTGAAAATTTGAATTACCTTGGCCATTTTTGGGTTATTGCAGATGAGTCCTTTTGACACCTTGCATGCACTATGCCCTTTTTACGAGCAATCGGCAGTTAAACTTTTCAATAGTTGTTTCTCAAGAGTTGTACTACTTTACACTTTCAAGAGTTACTTCAATATTTGTAGCTGTAACAGTATCAGTTGCAGTAGTATTTGGAATCATAATTGTAATTGCAGTAGAATTACAAGTACTAATCCAAAAGCTGCTGCAGTTTCTTTCACAAGATGCTTTATTTAGTCACAGGTTTTCACTGTCGCAGTTGCAATTGATCACGGCTACAAGTAGCCTCAGTAGCAGTCACAAATAGTCGCAGTGAAAGTAGTCACAGTTACAAGCAGTGTTAGTCGCAAGTTGTCATAGACGTAATCGCATGAAGCCCTAGTTGGACTCATAGTTACGAGTTGTTGTAATCGCTAATGTTCGCAGTTACAAGTAGTTTTTGTCGCAAATTGTGCTATTCTCAAGTAGGCATAGTTGCAGTCATAGTTGTAGAAGCAATAACAGTCCCTGAAATTTTCAAAATAAAACCTGGTTGCAAGTAGGGTCTTTTGATTTAGTTTAAAATTCCTCTCAACATTTGCTTAAGGTTCACCTTAATGCCTTTAACACTTTTTACACGTCCAGGATTAAAATTCTCCCTGTTTTCAATGGCGACTCATTGATGAAAACAATGGCCCCATTGCATGATTTACAACTCGCTAGAAAAATTAAGAGAGTGTGACAAAATTGGCTTACTATTAAATTGGAAGTCTAGAGATAATTGTAGATTCTTCTTTGGCAGTTGCATCAGCCTAAACATATGACAACAATTTCGCCATTCCTATATTCACAATAAGAGAGGAGGAATCCGCATTCAATTGTTTCATTCCCATTTTGGTTTGCAAAATGGAGTTTTCAATATTATACGTTCGCCAGCGTACCATAGTATAAAGGTGCAAAACAGTATTAAAACCGTGGAACCAACAGTGAGCCTTCCAATAACTCTATTTTTGGGTAGATCAAGGGAAAAGAAAACAATTCGGGGAGTTTTTGGGGATTCTGGGAACGTCATTTTATTCGGGAATTCTTCTAGATTTTCAGGGAAATCCCCAAGAATTCAGGGAAAGTGGAAGCACTGATTACATGACGCACTTTTCAGGTTTGAAAATTTACTCTCCGCAAAAAATTTCTTCGATAATAGAAGAGCAACGCCTCCATACGTTCTACCATTTCTTGATTTTTTTCTGTGGACACCAAAATATAGGTATATTTCTATAAATGTAGGACTTTCCAACCAAGTCTCAACCACTGATATCAATTCCCACTTGCAACTACTTAAACTCAATATACCATGTATTTTGTCTTCTGCAAAGCCTTGAATGTTCCTAAGCACAATATTTATATCTTTTTTTTTCACCCTGGCCCGCTAATTCCTAGTTCCAGTTTCCTTTTTCACTGTTTTCTCTCTGATTAAATCCCTGAGTTCTTGGCACAAAATGTTGCCTTTCATTACTAAATGAGTTTATATGTTCGCGAAAAAAGGGTCTAGTGTTCCTTCCACTATATGTTGGGTCATTAGGGCTAATATCCTCCTCATCCAACCCTTTAGAGGCCTGACTGGAAGCAGCCGACATAGAGTTTTGTGCCCTGTGGCGGATGGAGTCGACTCATTTCTACCGTCGAAAGTGCTATGTGCACTACTAAACGAGATCTGCGATTTAGCGCTCTCCAGAGACACATGGGAAGCCCTTCTCTCTCTAGTTACATTATCTGCCGTTCCACTTTCTAAATTACCTCCTTGCTTCTTTTTTTCCCCAGAGTCTCACGTTCTTTAATTTTTCTGTTCTGCCTGTTTCAAAATTGCAGCACTAGTATTTATTTCTAGTAATCAATTTCAAACGGCGTAGCTTCACGTCTGATTGACCATCGTTTCTAATTTTATCCATCTTGATTTCTAGTTGGCTTTGTGCCATCATTTCTCGTTTTGTGTACTGCGGGCTAACTAATAATTTGGGCTGACTCAGGTAAACGTATGATTTCAATTGAAGTCTCTGGCAGATACAGTACCAAATTTTATTAAGACAGGGGGAATACCGTGGGTTGATTTTAGGCGGAACGCATCTCTAATATCTCTAGGGTTTAATTTGTGTGTTTGGGATAATGCTATTAAAAGCAGAAATCAAATCAATTTTGATTTTGTTAGCTAGTGTTCTCTATGTAGGCCAGCCACTTCAGACTGAATTATAGCGCTTTGCTGCATAAATTCATTCACTGATGTATCCATTCGCTGATACAATATTCCTAGATTTGCACTGATCGATGATACCTACTATCTGACAAACATAGCTTATTCCACTTTTGATTGAATGAGATGATTTATTGAACTTTGAATTTTGCAACAGTATCTAAAACATCAAAATTAATCACAAGTAATTTGTTTTCTACCCGTAATGGAAAACATAGTGACGATTTTTCAAATTTAAAGTAGCTTATTAGACGCATAAATAGCAATTCAATAGTGACAATTTTTTAATTTGACAGTGAAACGCCAAAAGAAATCTCTGGATATTTTTGTCACATACAGAGTGATTGTCTTTAGCAGATAAACTAAAATAATGTATATAAATAGAACATCAATAAGTATAAAAAATGAAAAAATTAATTACATACTGCTTAACACTCTTATTTTCTTCAAAGGATTTACAGATGTATATCTCTTCAACTTCCTAATTTCCTGGCCACTAACTTGATTTTTATGTGAACGTTCATTATCAGTTAAAATAACAAAAAGGTTATTGCTGTTAAAAGAAATCTATTTGTAGTACAAAAATACTATTTCTAGTATTTTTTTTTTAGTTTAATAAATAGTCTTTCTTACCTATAGGATCACATTGTGATTATCATGTTGTAAATTATCATAAGTTGAATTTAACCCCAATCACCTGCTTCTCTTTTCAAAGCCAGGTTCTTGAACAAGATTTTTTCCATCTCAAAGGTTTCCATAAATATTTATTTTAAGCCCCAAACCCTAGAAATCAGGGAAATATTTTCGAAAATCATAAAATGATCTGGAAAATTAAAAGCTGACGTTAAACTTTCAGGTTTGGGTTTTTCTTTAGGGTCGGCGAAATAGATTCTTGATGTTTTGCTAATTTAATTTTAAATTTTCGTTTGTACATACTTTGTACATAGATACTTTGTATATAGATCTTTCCTTTTAGAACTTAAAAACTATTTAAAGTATTACTTCTTTTTAAAGCAACTTTTAAAGCAGTAGTTTGTGAAATTCGCTCAGTCCTGGAACATAAGATGAAGTACAAAAAACATCCTTCGCTCCAGTTGTCTCTTAGAAGCCTTACACTTCCCTAGAAACCTCCTGAAATTGTTTTCTTTTTCTTGAAAGAGCCTGGTTAATTAACCAACTTGCATAATTGTTACTTATTAATACTCCTCTAAAAAAAAACAACAACTCCCCTATAAATTTCAGAGGACAAATACTGAAAATACGGTCTGTTAAAGAAAGGAACAACCCAACTTTAATTTAAAAATTTCAACTTTTAATTGATCACTGCTGCAAGTAGCCGCAGTGACAGTCACGTTGTCGAAGTAGTCGAAGTTTTAAGTAGTCAAGAATGCAGGTAGTCGCCATGAAAGTAATCTTAGTCACAGTCGTAAGTTCTTGAAGAACACAGAAGCAGTTGTAGTAGTAATGGTCTTGAAAGTTTCAAATTGATACCCGTACCTGTTCCTAAGATATTGCAGATACGCCTTGTTGATAACCTGGACGCATGTAGTGTGTTTTGATTTAGATTAAAACAAAAAAAACTTTCCAAAAAAGAGGTTTTTCAGAGAATAGTAAAGAGCCATATTAAACTTGACTTGTGGAATCAAATTTTTATAATCATTGAAGCTAAAAATGACCAGAAATTACTATTAAAGAATAAATGAAACACAAAACGAACAGGAATCAAATAAACAATTATAGAAACCAATCATATAATAGGTATTTCCATATTTATATAAATTATTCAATGTAAATGAATACTAAAACTTAAAACAAACAAAAGTCACCAAAAGTAAGAGTTTGGCTACTAGCTCCTTCATTAACTGCAAAAGTCTAAAGCCTATTGCGTTATTTGCGCTTCACTGGAAACAACTCATATTGCAAATGTTTTATTTTGTACTTACAATACTGAAAATTAATATAAAATTACGGTGAAAAATATCTTCAACTGCTGAGCTTTCATTAAGTAATATACTCTGTATATCAAATATGCAGTTTAATTTTATTATTTCTTTTCAAGAGTTGTTCAAGACCCATATAGTTTTCAGTAAAGCAACAATGACGCAGTAGATTTTAGACTTAGACAGCTAGGGAAGGATTCAGTAATTATACACTTGAGTGTAGTGATTTTTCTTCGTTTTAATTTTATTTGAATATTCAATTTAAGTTCAGCTCGATTTAAGATGTATTCATTCATTTATATTGAATATTAAACATAAATATCGAAATACCTGTTATATGAATGTTTACTATGATTGTTTTGCTTGTTTTGTGCTTCGTGTATTCCTTCTGGTCATTTTATTTTGAATTTGTATACAAATTTGTTTCTAATGGTCTTAAGTTTAATAAGAGTCTTAAGTATTCATAGAAAATGTTTTTTTTAAGTTTATTAATTAATATCTTTTCGTTTTCAATTGCCAAAGATTCAACTTTTTAAACGTTCCCTTTTTCAAAATAATGTTTTTTCATCACATCTTTCATATGAAGTGACTTGGAAAAAAAAAATAAATAAAGAATAATACACTTAAACTTTATGGCTCTTTTCTATAGGCAACGCTTGAGCGTTGCCTATGAAAATAATTTGAAAACGCAAGGTAAATAAAAAAAAGCGAATTTTTTTTTTCAAACAGAAGTTTTCACGTACGAAAGATAAGAAAAACAAAACAAAAAACAAACCCTCCTGTGTAATGCAGAATAAGAAAGGAATTCTGAAGTCCGAAGTACAGAAAAATAGGATAATAAAGTTGGAGAAGGCTAGTTTTATTTAAGTCATTTTATTTTGTCTTTTTTAAACCTAGCGTCATATCCTGCTTGCTACTACTCTTTCTATGAAAAATAGCTTAATGCAATCAATTGCGTCTATTTTGTCGCTGACAGTAAGTAAAAGCTATTCTTCTTGAAAGAGAATTTGTTTCATTGACTAAAAAATATTTCCTTTGAAAAAAATAATTTCAAATGCACAAACGTTTTGTGCATAAACAAACGGTTGTGGGTGCCTGGGAAACAAAACAGGGTGAATTAAAAGGGGTCAGTTACTCACCAATTATTTTCGAACCTTAGAGGCACTAGAACTTTCAATTTCTAGTCGAATGAGCCCCCTCCAAAGTTTCTACGACCAGTCGCCCTATACAAAGTGGCTGAGAAAAAAAGAAAAAAATAAATAAGACCGTGCTGCGCTACCTCTGAAATGACTGTAATAAAGTTGAAAACACTTCCTAATAAAACACTTTTTATATGTTTATCAGCTTTAATAGAATATTCCTTGTACATTTCTCAATATAATCATATGTTTATGTTAATTGATATATTTTCAATGTTTAAAGCCATACACATCAGAATGATAACATTGAGGCTTTATGAAGTAATTTAGTATATTACATTGTTCAAAAGTTAAATCACCGAAAACACTCTGTTTTGCTATATAAAATTATAACAACAATTTTTTCTAAGGTGTTACATTAAACGAAGACGCAACACATCAGAAAAATGCGTGATTGCTACAGTCTTGCTAAATTGCGTGATTGCTATAATCATTTATAATTTCTACAAAGGAGCAGATGACAATCAAAGAAGTGAAATGCAGGACTTCAGGTAGGTTTCTAATCTAAAGCACTAACCTTAAATTCCAATAGTTGTGTTCGAGCAAGAACGAGGTTTGTGTATATTCTTTTTGAAAGAGAATGTTTTTCTTTAGCTGTCGATAATGAGAAATAGTTGCAATTGATTGAAACGAGCTATAACGAGTGCCGGGTTTGCATTTCCTAAATAGTTCGAAATCATTTGCATTATCCCTGTTTGATATTATAAAACCATTTTTGCTACTCCTACAATCTTTTAATGTCCTATGACTAACAGATATCAATTCCCCCCCCCCTCCCCAGATATATAAAGAAATGATAAGAATGCTCCCTTTTCGGTTGTTTCGTGGCTATGAAGGTCTCTTAATTGTTAATCATCTTCCGTCTCTTACTTTAAGATTCTCGGCATTTACCTGGTTTTACTACTTTAAATAATGATATTTTCATGTTTTTTACTGCTGAACTTATTAATTTCTGTCCATTTGAACATTTCTGAATTCTAAAGATTGCACAACGATCTTATCTTTCAGTCACAAACACGCAGAAGAAATTTCCTCACTTGAGGAAAAATTGGCAAAAGCTGAGAGCCAACTCGAAGAAACCCTAGGTAGAGAGAATATTTTGAAAATAGAATTGAAGAAATTACAAAATGAACTATGTGCAGTGAAAGATGAAAAAGATAAAAGTAAGTAGGTTTGTTTTTAAATCACTGGAAATTACTACGGAACAATTTTCCAAAGTAATTGGTGAAAGTAGTACAAGAACCATTAATTAATTTAAGTTAAAAAAAAGGCGAAAAAAGAACCAAAATGAAAGAAATGTAGAAGGGGGTGAAAATTTACATGGGGATAAGATGTATATAAAGTAACTGAAAGAAGACTGAAATGGAGATTAAAGTTTCAAAAAGGATTAGATTGAGAAACTGGAAAACCCAAGCTGACCAGATGACGAAGCGAAAAAAAATATCGGAGAATGCTTGAA
Organism: Artemia franciscana; assembly: GCF_032884065.1. Lineage (NCBI taxonomy): Eukaryota > Metazoa > Arthropoda > Branchiopoda > Anostraca > Artemiidae > Artemia > Artemia franciscana. The sequence goes on along the minus strand of NC_088874.1, from coordinate 7,563,790 downwards.
AAACATTCAAGACATTATTTTGATTAAGAGTGGCTGAGAAAGAATTTAATATGAGATGGAACGCACAGTGGCTGAATTTACAACTGCTAAGACTGATCTTTGAGCGATAAATCCAGCTAGTTGCCATGCATATTTTGTGCTGGAGGAGCTCGGACTGCAAACAAACTAGTAGAAAAACAGGGTAGAAAAAAGAATTCCGGGGTGCTTTCACTAAACTGGCCACATTTCTGGATATTTTATAGACTATTAAGTTTATTAATAAAAATAGAACTTAACAAAATGCGTTCATATATATATAATAAATGATACGCAAAGTCATTCAACTAAATCTTCTAGCCTACCCATGAACATATAAAGGCAAGTTGTCCTAGGGGCGTGCCAGGAATAGAAGAAAAACAGAGAATATTTTAGCACTAGTTATAAGCACAAATTAAATATACCAGAAATAATATATATATATATATATATATATATATATATATATATATATATATATATATATATATATATATATATATATATATATATATATATATACTTGCTGTTAGTGTAGCGCTTCGCGCCACACCAACACCTCAAACCACACCAAAAGTCCATAAAAATGATCCATATAAAGAAGATAGAACACAACCCAGCTTAACTCCTGATTTACTACAAAACCAGCTTTTAACCTCATTTCATACCCTAACTACAGCAGTATTATTTTCGTACATAGCACTAATCATTTTAATGTATTTGTCTGGTATACCATATAAGGATAAGACCTTTGCTAAACATCTTCTCTGAACTGAATTGAACGCTTGTTCATAATCTATAAAACTAACGACCAAAGGTGTTTGATTACTAAAGCACTTCTCAATTATTAACATAAGAGTGAAAATTTTGTCGACTCATCCTCTACCTTTTCTTTTACTGCACTGTTCTTCTCTTGAAACTTTGTCTACAGCATCTCTAAGTCTAAAAAGTATCATATTACTAAGTAATTTGCTACCTACAGATACCAGAATAATGCCTCAATAATTACTACACTCATTCTTATCACTTTTCTAATTAAACAGTGGTTTAATTAAGGCTTCCCAAAAATCGCTAGGCACTTTCCCTTTTTCAAAAATCATATTCATAATCTTCAGTAACTTATTTCTAAACAAAATTTACTTTAAAGATCGAGCTTCAGTGGAACTTGGTCCTGTGGAGTTCAAATCGGAGCTTCTCATATCCCATGTACTTGCGGAAGAAACTATGTGGTTGTACCAAATTTAACTATGTAGTTGTACCTATGTTGTACTTATAGTTGGACCTATGTACCAAAATTAAAAATTAGATTTGCACAACATCAAGAATCTATTTCGTCAACCCTAAAGAAAAAACCCAAAAGTTTCACGTCAGCTATTTTTAAACGCATTTTAAATTTCCCAGAGCATTTTGTCATTTTAACAAATTGTTTCCGGAAACCATTGAGATTGAAAAATTTTTGTTAAAGAACATGGCTTTAAAGAAAGATGCTGGTGGATCTGGCTTAAATGCAACTTATGATAATTTACTACAGTAAAATATAGTAAATTTTGTTTCAATCGGTCACAGTCGCAGTCACAACTTGCAGCTGCAATAGTAGCATTAGTGTTATTAATGGCTCTAAAAGTTTCAAGTTCATACCCTTAGCCATTCCGAAATAATTACAGATTTTGTTATTGGTCGCCTGGATGCAAAGAGTGTCTTTTGTTTATTTCAGCACCTTCTCAACATTGCTTGAAGAATACAAGTCCCCTACATGTCTTACCACTGGAACCAAATTGGTCTTACCATCAAATACACCGGAAACAAATAATAGATACACCAAGTACCAAAAGTTGAAAAAAATTTCTTACCACTGGAACCGAATTGGTCTTACCATCAAATACACCGGAAACAAATAATAGATACACCAACTACCAAAAGTTAAAAAAAAATCAGAATTAACCCCCCCCCCCAATAGAGCGGATCCGTTCCAATTATGTAAATCACGTATCTAAGACTTCTGCTTATTTTTCCAACCAAGTTTCATCCCAATCCCTCAAATCTAAACATTTTCCATGATTTTAGGTTTCCCCACCCCAAACTCCCCCCAATGTCACCAGATCCGGTAGGGATTTAAAATAAGAGCTTTGAGACCGATATCCTTCTAAATATCAAATTTTATTGAGATGCGATCACCCGTTCGTAAGTTAAAAATACCTAATTTTTTCTAATTTTTCAAAATTAACCCCCACCCTAACTACTCCAAAGAGAACGGATCCATCCCGGTTATGTCAATCATGTATCTAGGACTTGTGCTTATTTTTCCCATCAAGTTTCATTGCGATCCCTCCACTCCAAGTGTTTTCCAAGATTTTAGGTTTCCCCCTCCCAACTCCCCCCCCCCCCCCCCAATGTCACCAGATCCAGTCGGGATTTAAAAATAAGAGTTCTGAGACACAATATCCTTCTAAATATCAAATTTAATTGAGATTCGATCACCCGTTCTTAAGTTAAAAAATACTTCGTTTTTTCTAATTTTTCAGAATTACTGAAAAATCACCCCGACTCCCCCCAGATGGTCAAATCGGGAAAATGACTATTTCTAATTTAATTTGGTCCAGTCCCTGATACACCTGCCAAATTTCATTGTCCTAGCTTACCTGGAAGTGCCTAAAGTAGCAAAACCGGGACCGACAGACGGACCGACAGAATTTGTGATTGCTATATGTCACTTGGTAAATACCAAGCTCCATAAGAACCAGCAAGAACAGGGCTGTCTTAGCTCGAAAACGACGTGTCTGTCTAGTCCTGAGGTGTGTCTTACTTTTCTTGAAGTCTGAATAACATTTTTTTCTATTGTTGTTTACCTAAATATAATGACTACCACATTTAATTTTTCATCTGAACTTTTAGGACACTTTTTTTTATCTTTTGCATGAGTTTTTGTTATATATCGTTTTTCTTACTGTACATTAACACATTTATCTTGATGGTACCCCTTTTTTCTTCCTTTTTATTATTCTTTCAGTGTTTAAGTTAGGTCTCTCATGATTTGTGATAGATTTGTTTTGCCCTATAAATCTTATCAGGTCTATGACTGCAGTTAAATATTATAAAGTTTTAGCTTATTCAGAATCATTGTGTTGCGAGAGCAACACTTTGGTTTTGTCCCGTTTTTTATTTTATTTTTTTTCCCTATGTGTCCGATCTCAGCTTATTCCTGGAAACTGATGAGGGTCTAACCTTTCCGGTTTTTACGGAAAGTGTGAACCTCAGGCCAGATTGATGAATATGACATTATATTTTGGAAAGCTCCACAGAACTCTTGCCTGGGGCCAAAAAGGATGGTTTTTACTTTCCACGAGCCAGAGTCTATGGTGTGCGATGTGAATTGGAGTTATATAGCATATGTCAGAGAGGAGTATCTGAAGGTGTGTAGCCAAGCTTTCGTTTCATCAAAGCATGTTTCTGCTTTCGAGTGGAAAGCTCCGTTCTAGCAGGCAAGCAGGTAGGCACCACTTTCAAATTGAAGATGGACTAAAATCTATATGTGTTAAATATATGCGGCAGTTACCCGGCCCCACAGCCAATATATCTTCTTTGAGTGACAAATAGAAAAATTTACAGAAGCAAAAATGTGGCATTTTCCCACGGGTCCGAAAGTGCTGCCATCTATTGTTTCTATCCATTTCTGATCGTGATTTCAGCCGAGTTTATCATTCAGTTTTTCGGACTTGGGATTGCGGTAGAGAAATGGTATCAGATGTGCCTAATAAACTTTAAAAGTTCTCTCATTGCTAAAGAAATTGGAGCTTATTCTTTGCTCCTTTCTAAGTGGTGACATTAGAAAGTTGGCCTACGGCAAAAAAATGAACTTTTGAACTACGAAAGATAGATTTTTTTTTAACATCTTCATGAGCTGATCAAAGTATATGATATTTATTTTTTGGTACACAAATTTCCTTCTTGAGATATACCAGTTTGAAAGTTTCAAGGGGTTGACAACTCAGTAGTAAGGTAAGCACTGAAACGACATCTAGGCCGATACAAATTATGTGAGACATATAGAGACTTGTAAGCAACAGTTGGCTGTTAGGTAATAATCACCTTAGGCAATGAGGGGATAGCAACTTTTGGTAGTTGGTGTATCTATTATTTGTTTCCGGTGTATTTGATGGTAAGACCAATTTGGTTCTAGTGGTAAGACATATAGGGGACTTGTAAGTAACAATTGGCTGTTAGGGTACAACAAAATTCAGCGATGAAGGGTTTGCAACTTTTGCTAGTTGCAATGAGGGGTTTGCAACTTTTGTGAGTTGGTGTACCAAGTATTTATTTTAAGATCCTTACAGATTAACAACTTCAGCGTTTAATCGAAGCGAGGAAACAAAACCAAAGTGTTGCTCTCGCAACACTTTACTCGGCGAAGCCGAACAAAGGTTGCCGCAACACCTCACGTTGCCCATGCAACGTAGATCTTGTTACATTTGTTATATAATGTTACAGATGAATCAAGACCAGAAGCCACATTCAGATATGTGATACCCAACTTTACTAAAGCTGTAGGAAAGAGTTTTTCTTCTGATACAACAGTAGTCAGGAATCTACCATGGAGAATTCAAACGACATTTGGCGAGGAATATTTGGGGTTTTATCTTCATTGTGGAAGCTCATTCACAAGCTGGAGTTGTCAGGCAGAAGCAGAGCTAAGACTTGTAAGCCAGAAAGAAGGGGTTGAAAGTTTCACAAAGAGTAAGTAGACCAATGACTTAATTTCTTTTTCTCTTTATACATATATATATATATATATATATATATATATATATATATATATATATATATATATATATATATATATATATATATATATATATATACACTAGCTGTTGGGGTGGCGCTTCGCGCCACCCCAACACCTAGTTGGTGGGGCGCTTCGCGCACCCCCAAGCCCCCCCGCGCGCGTAAATCGTTACGCGCATTATTAGTTACGTGCCATTGTAGTTGTGTCCCAGTGTCCCACCTGTGAATATAGATAGATTTATGTATGTGTTTCAAACTACGTAAAACTTGCGAATATACAACATTCTTGGCTTTCCCATTGTCTGTGCATATACAAAGCCTTATGTACTAATAATGACGTCATATGCAAACGCTCTTTTTACAAACAAACAAACATGCATACACACAACTCGTTTTTATATAGATAGATAGATAGATAGATACAATACAAATTAACTGCGTAAAACTTGCGAATATACAACATTCTTCGCTGTCAAATTGTCGCTACATATAAATAGATTGTCAGGTTTACCGACCCTCGAACATGCAACGTACAATTGTCCATGGGAAAAACAATCAGTATTAAGATCTATACCACATTTTTCTAATGATTGACCTTGAGCTTTGTTAATGGTGATTGCAAATGCTAATCGAATTGGGAGTTGCAATCTTTTAAATTGAAAAGGCAGATCCGTTGGAATCATGGGAATGCGAAGAATAAGAACAGCCTCACCCTCAAAAGGACCTGTCAAGATTGTGGCCTCTGTTAGGTTTTCCATTGTTTTTTTTTACGGCAAGTCGCGTGCCATTGCAAAGCTTTGGTGGGTTGATATTTCTTAAAAGTATTATTGGTACGCCTATTTTTAGTTGTAGCACGTGTGGTGGAAACCCTGAAAGATCTATGGAATTTAAAAATTCAGATGGATAATTAACCGCTTCATTTAGTTCCAAAAATGTGTCGACTGACTTGTAAAGGACTGCCTGGTCTCGAATCTTGGTCAAAACAATATTGTTGATTCCGTGGACGTCTATATTTTTGGGTGTGAGAATCGCTCTTTCACTTAGCCATTTATTATTTTTATAATTTTTTAGAATATTCGGAAATACTTTTTCAATCAATTCATTTTTGGACGTCACTAAATTACAGAGATCAGCAGGTAGTTGTATACGTCCTGAAATTGAGTCTACTGGGAGCTTTCCGCTTCCAATTGCCAGCAATTGATCTGAAAATGTTTGACCAGAGTCATCGTTTTGCAATCGGACACGCATATTTGTAGTTAATTTTAATATTTTTACGTGTGCCCATAAATTAGAATTTTTCAGGCAAGCATTCATTTCGTCTGCAGGAGTTGATCTAGGTATTATAGGTAATATTTGCCTGAAATCTCCCGCAAGCAATATTAATGTGCTGCCAAAGGGTTTCGACTTGCCTCTCAAATCTTTCAAGCATTGATCCAGAGCCTCGAGCGATTTTTTGTGTGCCATTGTGCACTCATCCCAAATAATAAGTTTGCATTTCTGCAATACTTTACCTGTCCCAGATGATTTGGAAATATTGCACGTGGGAGTTTCTGTAGAATGCAAATTCAGAGGCAATTTCAAAGCGAAATGAGAAGCTCTTCCACCAGGCAGCAATGTTGCGGCTATTTCGGACGACCTAATTGCCAACGCTATATCATTTTTTGATCGAATTGATGCCAAAATCAGTTTTATCACAAACGTTTTACCAGTACCTCCTGGCGCATCCAAAAAGAAAATTTCTCCAACGTTGTTATCGACACAATGCATTATCGTATCATAAATGTCTTTTTGTTCCGACGTTAACTTGGAAATGTTATTCTATACATACGACAATAGATCACTCGTACTGTAACTTTGTTCACGATCCAATTCTACACATGTCGAAACAGCAGCGATACGGTTAGGTGAAGGCATTCCCAAATCCTGAAGAGGTTTGTTTGCCATACGTACGCACAAATCTTTTATAATAACTAAAGTGTAGTTATAAATTTCTGATGTAAAATCAAAAGTCATATCTGACGTCTCTAACTGTTTTCGATGGAGTATATCTTCGGACATTTTTGACTTATATTTTTCCCATAACTCTGTAGGAGCTGATGGAGAGCAAGTTGTTAAAATGATGCCAAACAATGCACGAATTTGACTTGGGGTTGACGTTTCGCAAGCGTCATTGATGCAGTTATCCCAGTGTTGGTCATTCTCCAATAAATTCAGAGCTTGGCATGCACTACGGTAAGTGTCATGTATAGTACCGTTTACAGTTCTCAAATACTCAAAGGATGTCGGACCGGGTACATTCACCAAAAGCAGGCGTAGAAAGAAGCATTCATGTTGATTGGGGTGAACGGTGTAGAGTCTTCCTATCGTGGTATCTTTGAAGATGGTAGGTTGGCCGTCGACTGACTTACCCTGTTTTCGACGTTCAAATACTTTATTTTTAGTATTCCACGTGTAATACGAAGGCACTTCAGTATACAGCAGTTTTTTTGCAAAAGAATCATTTTTGCAAAGCGAAAAAAAAGCTGTTAATGTTGTATCCGGTGGATTCAGGGCTCTTTGTTGCACGTTGGTTTCCGTGAAATAAACACGTTGACCATTCTGTAAATGTACCGCTAAGTGAACAACAGCTGGACTACGTTCATGTATCGGAAATGAAAGAATTCGCCAAACAGCTTCATTACTGCTTATGTATCTTCCAGCCTGATATTGTATGATTTCGTTGCAATCTTTGATTTCGGGCTGCAAGCCAAAACTGCCATGTCACTGCCTTTGTTGACGTATTTACATATGTGTTTGATTGCCTTTACGGAGTTACAGTATTCAACGTTTATGTGTGCATTAAATGTTTTTGATAATAATGGGGAATATGGAACAACCCACTGGTTATCTACTTCGATGGTGGTACCGTTACGCTTCTTTATTATTGCTGTTTCACCGCCATCTTCAGTAGATCTTCTTCTATATTGTGGGTAACCATCATTGCCAGTAATTGTCTTTGATACTAAAAGTCGAGGATATTCCACCGTCATAGCGAAAATGACGACAACTAACTTCATGACGTTAGTCGACACAGAAACATGACGTCACCTGATCCACAGACAGACAACTTATTTTTATATATATAGAAGATATATATATATATATATATATATATATATATATATATATATATATATATATATATATATATATGTATATATATATATATATATATATATATATATATATATATATATATATATATATATATATATATATATATATATATATATATATATATATATATATCGCTTAT
>NC_088874.1:7543959-7555601 GCF_032884065.1 Artemia franciscana | reverse complement strand
AGTTAAACTTTTACAAGATCAAGCACCTGCTAATCCATATAACATTTGCTGCGTTATATTTTCAGAAGGAAAAGCAATCATGGAGGTCATTGATAGTAAATTATATGTTAATTTATAAATTATTTTTAATTTAGAAATTTATTTAACAAAATCAGCAACTCATAAATGAAGAAACTTTTAGGCAGAATGAAAATAAAAATAAAAATAATCGAACTATTACGAAAGAAGATTTAGACATTGAAATGGAATAGACGATTAAAGGAATGAAATGTATTACAACAATATATGGAAGGAAATCGTTATCATTATTGATTTTAAATGTGAAACGGCTAATCTATTTGCACCTAAGCCTTTTAACTTCAAAGCAGCTGATCTTGAAAAGAAATTTAAAAAATTAGACAAAGGTATGATTCTAAGAGTTATGGAAAGAAAAAACAAAAATAATATAAATTATTTAGATATTGATATCGAACTATCCAATAAATATTAAATTATTAAATTTATCGGCAGTATTGGATAAGTGGAGAATAATTAACTTCTTATTTCAGAAATTAATCACATTCCTACTTTACAAGACCTGTATGATCTTAAGGCTCATATGGGAAATTGAAAAAATGTCAGAAATTGTATTTCAAAATGGGGTGAACACAATAAAAATGTGGTAAATTTATCGGGAGGGGGGGGGGGGTCTAAGTAGGGTCTAGAGCCCGTGTTCAAATTGTGAAAAGTATAAAAATGAGACCGAATTTGATTTCCAAGAACATATTTTCATTTTGAATGTAGGGATGGAAAATGTTCAAAACGTGCAATATTTGATGTTAAAATGATTTAAAATGGGCTGAAAATGATCTAAATTGAATGGAATGAGATAGGTGGGGCAGAATCGGCAATGACTGTACTACTTATAAGAAACATATTTGTCCCCAGGGCATAACTTATAACGCCTGCCCCAGGGGGGTTGTGTCAACCCCAGAGTTTTTATATGATCTTTGAACTGTTTTTGACCAAATGGCTACCTCAAAATGTTTAACGGTTTTATTTAGGGGGAAAGGCGTGGGGGGGCTAGCTGCCCTCCCATCACTTTTGTCTCTTGAAAGGGAGTCAGAAATTTAAGTGTCTAATCAATTGAACCCTCTCTGAAGGTTATACAAGCATCCTTTCCATAAGAACCTTATATGCCTCCGGGGAATAGCTGACAACGCTCGGGTCGTTGTGTGGATATCGGAGTTTTGTTATCTGATCTTTGAACTATTTTTAACAAAATGGCTATCTAACAATTTTACCTGATGGATTTGGGGGAACAATAGCGTGAGAAGAGGGGGCTAGTCTGCCCTCCAAAATCTTTTGACTCTGAAAAATTGAACTAGAACTTTTAATTTTCAATCAAATGAGCCCTTTCTGAAGTTTATACGATCATCCCTTCTTAAAGAACCATATTTGCCCACAGGGTATAATGTGCTATGCCTGCCACTGGGCCAGGGGGTTGTTTTGGCCCCGAAGCTTTTGTTATACGATTTTTGAAATATTTTTAACAAAGTGTCCACCTCAAAATTGTTATTGGATGTATTTGGGGGAAAGGGCAAGGGGAGTAACTGCCCTCCGATCACTTTTGGCTCTGAAAAAGTGAAACAGAACTTTCAACTTCCAACCAACTGAGTCCTCTCTGAAATTCATACGAGCATCCCTTACATTAAAACCGTATATGTCCCAGGGGCATAACTTACAATACCTCCTCCCGGCACCCTGGGTGGTTTCATCGACATCGGAGTTTCGTTATCTGACCTTTAAACTATTTTTAAAAAAATGTCTATCTAAAAGTTTTTATCTGATTCATTTGTTGAAAAAGGGCAAGAGGGGAGGCTAGCCGCCCTCCGATATCTTTCAACTCTGAAAAAGTGAACTAGAACTTTTAGTTTCCAATCGAATGATCCCTCTGTGAAGTTTATACGAGCATCCCATCTGTAAGAACTATTTTTACCCCCAGGGTATACCGTAAAATGCGTGCCCCGGGGTCTTAGGGATTTGTGTCGACCCCAGAGTTTTGTATATGATCTATAAAGTATTTTTAACAAAATGGCTACCTCAAAATTTCAATCGGAAGTATTTTAGGAAAAAAGGGCGTGGAGGGGTCTAGCTGCCCTTCGAACATTTTTGACTCTTCAAAAGTGAACTACAACTTTCAATTTCCAATCAAATGAGGCCTCTCTGAAGTTTATACGAGTTCTCCTTCCATAAGAACCATATATACTCCCAGGGCATAACTTAAAACGCCTGGCCCCCGGCCCTGGCGGTTGTGTTGACATCAGAGTTTTGTTATCTGACCTTTGAACTAATGTTAACAAAATGACTATCTCAAAATTGTATCTGATATATTAGAGATATAAGGGTGTGGGAGGTGGGATAGGTGCCCTTTGATCTCTTTTGACTCTAGGCAATGGGCTAATTACCCTCCGATTACTTTTGATTCTTAAAAAGGGCACTAGAACTCTCGATGTCCAAACGAAAGAGCCCCTATGAAGTTTATACAAAGACCCCTTCCACATAAAGTGCCTCTGGGAAATGACAAATAAATAAATAATAAAACATTGGAGCCGTAGGGCCTTTACTGCAGGCAATGTATAGCGTCACCTCTCATTTTCATTAAGAAAATAAAACAAAACAGACATATTGGTAAAAAAAAGACTGTTCCTTAGATTTCGAAATTTAAATTGACCCCTCCCCCCACCTTCATAGAATTTATTTACAATGAAGAGGGATTTTAATAGGTGCAACGACATGTTAGTTTTTATTTGACATGCCAGGGAATGTTTAATAACCCTGAGACATAATAAGGCAGCGATTCTGAATTTGCAATTAAAGTTTTGACACATTCATTTACTTGTTACATAATATATTATTAAAGCTTTTAAAATAGGTTTTAAGCTTTATTAAAAATTTAAAAAAGAACATAAGGATAAATAGTGAAATTTTAATCATTTACACAAAGGAGTCATTTTTGTGTAAGATTCATTTCATAAGCCAATTTTTCTGGTAATAAGAATTATAAATTTCGGGAATTTCATACTGTGAAAATGAACAGAGAACAGGCTTACTGGATGCAATGATTTTAGGGAAGGGACTTAAACTATATCCCCGGTGATGCTCTTGTTGACACCCTCAGTGACAATCGAAGATCTGTCTCCAGTGTTTGAAAATCTTTTAAAGTTTATTTAACATATATGAAAGGCAGTGAATTAAGTAATTGCTCCTAATTTGGAAATATTAGAAAAGCGTATTATTGATGATTCTACAACCAAATATTAATATACTGAAATTGGAGAAAACAAGAGAGAAAAACAAAGAGAAGCATTTGAAAAGCCTATTATTGATGATTTAACAACGAAATAAGAACATACAGAAATGTGAATGTTTCTCAACAATTAAATTAAAATTTCGTTTTAAAAGATTTGGAATCTTGGACTTTTGCGAGTGATAATTACCTTTATGCAAAAGAGAAAATAACATGATAGGATGGAACAAATATGCGAAATAATTATGATGAAAATGATGTAAGTTAATGGATGATCTAGGTGAGACAGAATTGGAATTATTATAATACTCATAAATAATTCGTGAAGAAGGGATGCTCGTATAAAAATCAAGATGGGCTCATTTGATTGAAAATTTAGTTTTCTAGTTGATTCTTAAAAAGTAAAAAGAGACCGAAGGGTAATTAGCCCCCCCCCCGCCCTTTTTCCCAAAACCAATCCGAATTTTTTTTTTGAAAAAGCCATTTTGTTAAAAAATAGTTCAACCATCAGATAATAAAAACTCTGAGGTTGACACAAACCTCCAGAACCCGGCGGTAAGTGTATTAAGTTATGCCCCGGGCATTTAAGGTTTTTACGCAAGGAGAGGTCGTATTTACTTCTGAAGTGGCTCATTTGACTGGAAATCGAAAGTTCTAGTTACTTTTTTTTTATGATTCAAAGGGTGTCAGAGGGCATATACAACCCCCCCCCACCCCGTATGCACCCTTTTTCCCCAAATTCATCCGATCGAAATTTGTGATTGCTAGTTTGTTTGAAGTAGTCCAACATTCAGATAAAAAAAAAACAGAGACCGAGGGAGGGCTGTAGCTTATGCTGCGGGGCATATAAGGTTTTTATGGAAGATGTGGTCGCATAAGCCTTGGAGGGGAACCAAATGGTACATTAATCTGACCCCCTAATATCCTCCCATCTGTAGTGCAAATGGGAGGATTGCTCTATCCCACTGCTTGTGAGTGTTTATCTCTTAAGTCAAGTCATTTAATTTTTTGTAATTGCTTTTTTCTGTTGCTAAGTTTTAGACAATAGAAAAGTAAAGGTCATAAAGGCAATAAGACTTTGATGTTTAATTTTTTTTTTAGTTGTGAATTAAGATTAGTGAAAACAGGGCTACCACGGAAAGGTTGTGCACATCCAGCCCTGCTCACCCCCTAGTACTAAGCCCGACCCCCTGATATCCTCCCATTTGCAGCACAATCGGGGAGGTAATTCTGTATACTTCTTTTGAATGGTTATCTCTTGTGTAAAGTTATTTGAGTTTTTTTAATTTCTAGTGACCAGAAAATTTTAGTGACGGAGTGACTGGATCTTAATGAAATTTCACATTGTAGGACCCTGTAACTCATATCTCTTATTTTTAATCCTGACCGGATCCAGCATCATTGGGGGGACTTTTTTTTTGGGGGGGGGGCTGGAAATATTGGAAATGGCTTAGAGTGGAAAGATCAGGATGAAACTTGGTGGGAAGAATAATAACAAGTCCAAGATACGTGATTGACATACCGAGACCGGATCAACTCTCTTTGGGGAAGTTGGGGGGGGGGTAACTTGGAAAAATTAGAAAAATGAAGTATTTGTAACTTACGAACGGGTAATCAGATCTTGATAAAATTTGATATTTAGAAGGATCTTGTACTTCAGAGATCTCATTTTAAATCCCGACCAGATCCGGTGACATCGGGGGGGAGTTTGAGGGAGAAACCGGAAATCTTGGAAAACGGGAAAATTGAGGTATCTTTATCTAACGAATGGGTGATCGGATCCTAATGAAACTTGATATATTGAAATATCTTATGTCTCAGATGCTCCATTTTCAATTCGAATCGGATCCGGAGACATAGGGGGCTGGAGGGCGGAAACAGAAATCTTAGAAACCAGAAATCTCGGGAAAAGCTTAGAGTGGAGAGATCAGGATGAAACTTGATGGGAAGAATAAGCGCAAGGTTTAGATACGTGATTGACACAATTGGAAGGGATTAACTCTCTTTGGGGGAGTTGGGGGGTGTTCATTCGAAAAAATTAGAAAAATTGACGTATTTTTAACTTAACAACGGTTGACCAGATCTTAATGAAATTTGAAATTTAGAAGGAACTCATGACTAAGAGCTCTTACTTTAAATCCTGACCAGATCTGGTGACATTGGGGGGAGTTGGAGGGGGAAACCAGAAATCTTTGAAAACGCTTAGAGTGGAGAGATCGGAATAAAACTTGGTGGGTGTAATAAGCAAGTGTCGTAGATACGTGATTGACGTAACCGGACTGGATCCGCTCTCTTTGGGGGAGCTAGGGGGGTCCAATGCTTTGGCGAGTTTGGTGCTTCTGAATGTGCTAGGACGATATAAATTGGTAGGCGTGTCATTGACCTGCACAAATTGACTTGATAAAAAAAACGCGAGACATATCAGTGCTACCCATGCAGCAATTATGAAATGTGACACAGCATTCTGGGTTTTCTAGATAAGCTTTGTTTATAATGGAGTAAATATGATTACTATTTCTAAGAAAACCAATCAAGTCTCCGGGGAAGAGGGCGGGTATTCAAGTTCAATTTGTGATTGGTTGCAGGTTCTATTAGGTTTTGAACATCTTTCACAACCAATTTTGATAGTCGAATTATATTTGTTAGACACTCAAGTGATCCGAGTTTGAAGCGTAAAGAACGAAGTAAGTGAATTCCGTTTTAATTCGAAATGGCTTTTGCATTTTGGGTGAAAAAAAGCTTTATAAATAATACAGAAATTTAAAGCTGCATCTTAGTTATATTCTTTTTAGATAGAACTGTCCTTATAAACCAGTATTCAAAATCGAAGGCTTTTAAATTCAAAAAGTAATTTAGACTAAAAATGTAAGTGAGGGACTTTTCGCTATCTTGAAAGATGCTTTAGCTAAGTCGTTAAACATTTCAAGGATGAATCCATAGGTTTGAAAACAATTCCAAGAACGTGTGATATAGTTTAAGCAATATCAAAATCTTATACGATTTCCTAGGCTTTACACAAAAGAGTTGATTTTCCTAGTTTGACGATTTTCCTGCTTAGTTATCTTCATTTTAGAGAGAATAATCCTTATAAGCAAGTATTCAAAATCGAAAGATTTTAAATCCAAAAATTGTTTTCAATAAGTGCAGGTGAGGGGCTTTTCAGTACATTGAAAGATGCTTCAGCTTTGTCGTGGAAATTTTCAAGAATGAACCCATAGGTTTGAAACAAGTCTATGAATTTGAGCTATAGTTTAAGCAATATCAAATCTTGTACGAGTTCCTAGGTTATATGCAAAAGAGTTGATTTTCCTAGTTCCATGTACATTGTAGGTGTAATTGGTTGTCTTGCTAAACGTCTAAATTAGGGGCTATTGAGAAGAAAACAATTCTTACTTCTCAGTATGCAAAATAATTATAGTTGATACATTTTGACTGTACCTTCACGATGCATCACCACCAATTCCTCCCCTTTCCAATGTTCAAATATAAATTATATTATAAATATATAGCGTATATTCAAGGCAATACAGTGAATTTAATTGCCGGAATGAAAATGGGCCTAGATATGGATGTATAATATGGTGCCGACACCAAATTTTTCATCTCAGTAGAACCTGTTTCTCTGACGCTCAACCCTACTGAAAGATTAAATTTAAAAAAAACAAGATTTTTAAATGAAAGTAAGGAGCGACATTAAAACTTAAAACGAACAGAAATTACTCCGTATATGAAAGGGGCTTTTCCTTCTCAACGCCCCGCTCTTTGCACTAAAGTTTGACTCTTTCTCTTAACTCTACATTTTAAAACAGTAAAAAAGGCGTTGAGAAGGAAAAGCCCCTTTCATATACGGAGTAATTTCTGTTCGTTTTAAGTTTTAATGTCGCTCTTTACTTTCATTTATACAACTTGTTTTTTTTTATTTAATTTCTGAACGTTTTTGAATCAATGCATGTTTTGATTTTGGCTCTCCGCAGAGGAATAATTAAAACGAAATTTGTATATTTTTTTTTGGCTAAATGGCTTTCTCATAATTTTGATCGAATGATTTTGAGAAAAAAATAGCGAGGGAGGAAGCCTAGTTGTCCTCCGATTTTCGGTTAATTAAAAAGGCAACTAGTACTTTTAATTTTTTACGAATCGTTTTATAAGTAAATGATATACTTAACTTATAAATTGGCTTACGTAAAGAACTTTTGTATTCTTATGTTTTTATTACATATATGAGGGGATTCGCCCCTTCGTCAGTACCTCGCTCTTTACACTGAAGCTTAAATTTTGTCCCAATTCATTAAGAATGACCCCTGAATCACAAAAGCCGCAGAATAAATAGTTGAAATTACCAGAAATACTTTAGCGTAAAGAGCGAGGTATTAGGAGGTGAGCCCCTCATATGGGTAATAATTTCTGTTCTTTTTAAGTTTTAATGCTGCTGCTTACTTCCAGCTGAAAAAAAATTTCATTGTTTTTTTTTAAGTAATGCTAGTAAATCCTGCGCTCCCTTTATGGAAAATTTCTTCCCCCATGACAGATTCCTCGATAAAAAGTTCCCCCAGCATATCCCCCTCTTCTCAACCCCTGCCTCCAACCGAAAAATCCTCCTGAAAACGCCTGTACACTTCCCAATAACCATTACTATATGTAAGCACTGGTCAAAGTTTTGAACTTTTAACCCCTCCCACGGGGACTATGGGGGAGTAAGACGTCCCCAAAGACATAGTTATAAAGTTTTTCGACTACGCTGAATAAAATGGCTATATAGCCCATATGGGCTATATAATTGTTTTTCTCCAAATTATTGGGAATGAGCAATTGCCCCCCCCCCCTTCCCCGAAATGGCGCTGCTGTTAATAATGGAGAGGAGGCAAGCAAAAACGGAAAAGATAATGTCCTCGGGCTTGTGTCCCCTCTCAAACCAATGAAAGGGAATTAGATTCAAATCCTAAGCCATTCTCAGTCTAATTTATCACTTCCTCCATAAGATTGTTTTTTTTTTAGATATTTTTTATAGCTTTGTCTCCCTCCCTCGCCTTTTCCTCCTTATTTACCTGATTCAAGCGTTCTATTCTCTTTTGGACTCTTATGAATCTAAACTCAAGTTAGAAAAGCTAAAGAAAACAGAAAAGTCGCACTAAAGCAAAAAAAGGAATTGAGAAACGACCGGTTGGATAACATTCGTCTGAATTCATCATACCTATTCAAAAAAAGAACAATAATAACAAACAAGGAAAAAAAAAACAAGAAAAAATACAAAAACGTAAAACACTTAAAAAATATAGACAAAAAAACTTAACTTAAAAAAAGAATATATGTATGCGTATACTTACGTATATATATATATATTTATATATATATATATATTTATATATATATAAATATATATATATATATATATATATATATATATATATATATATATATATATATATATATATATATATATATATATATATATACATATATTATTTTTTTACACGTTTCTTAGGTTTTGATACACTTTCTGCTCGATGAACGAATTCCAAACGGTTGGACCTATAAGAATGTCTATTCAATTTATATTCAAAATTTGATTTGAAAGCACAAAGCACTTGTTAGTGTTGGTAGCTTTCATACCTGTGGGTGATTTCTGTAATGACCCTACAAGAGATGTTGGGAAAATCCCAAACAAATAAGGGGTCTTAAATTTATAGCGGCTGGAGAAGGGGTCATTTGCTTTTATTGTTTTACAAGAGGCTTTGGTACTTTATGACTTGAGTGATTTGGAGCATGATTTCCTAATTCTTTGATTTTCTAGCCTTGTTCTATACAATGAAATTGGATAAGGGGGGCTGTCTGCATTTGTTTTTTAGAACAGATTAGAACAGATGATTTTTCGTTCATTTTAAGCTTTAACGTCTCTCCTCTTTTTATTTGAAGAAACCTTTTTCTTTGTCTTTTTTTTTGTTTATCAAACAGTTTGTGGTAATAAACTGTTTGATATGGACTTAAAGTGGGAAACAGGAAGTTTCAAAGGCGGTATATTTGTATAAATGCTAATCTGGAACATAATAAAAATTTGAATGAAGCACTACTTTGGACTTTTTTTTTACTAATAAGCTTCCCAAACATCTACGGTGTTTTGCTTTTTTTGTGTTAACATGTGCTTATAAAAGCAATATTGCCTCTAAAATATTTGTTTTAATTTAAATTTGGGTGCTGCTCTTCATTTTTTTTATGTTTTGTCTTTGTCATGGTGTTTAAAAAAAAAAATGTATTTTCAGGTAATAAGAATCCTGGGCCAAAAAGAGTTAAATAGATTTTAACCGTTTAACGCCTTTAGTAGGAAAAATTATTTTAGTTTAGCTTCTTTTACCTCTTTCGTCTAAAAAATATAATAAGAATTGTCAATTACAAAATAGACTTATAATAGGCTATATAGGGTTATATACAGCATAAAATGGGATATATAGGCATCTGCGACTGTGATGACAGTTAAAATAATCAAATAAAAAAGGAATAGCTACTATAAGAAGTGAGAGAGATTAAATTAAAATAATTAAGTTATAAAATTAGTAAAAAACTAACTCTGGTATATAAGTTCTAAATTTATAATTAAAAAAATAAGAAAGTTAATCAATATTTAAAAAGTACACGAAGGAAAATTAATGGTATGTAGTTTTTTGTTTTGAAGCAATCAGTTGTCATGCATCGAATAGTATTATTTCCCATGTAACAGCTAATGAAATTTTAACAAAACTTCAGCAAAACATTTTGTGTTTAATTAGGTTCAAACAAAAAACATAGTTGGTAAATTCGATGTTCTTTGCCAAAGTCAAGAATCTAAATTTTGAAATTTTGAAAAATTTTGATTAAAAAAAAATATCTGAACCTCATGGATAGGTTTTCCATCCGCTTTCTTCTCGTCTTCGCCACGAATTCTGTTCTGGACATGGGTACTACGTTTAGTCCTTCTAGTATGTTTGTACATTCTAGTATGTTTGTAGTATGTTGTCATTCTAGTATTTTGTAGTCATTCATGTATGTTTTGGCTTAAAAAACCATGAAATCTATTTTTATGCCAAGGTGAATGCAAAGTCGTATTTACAAAAGTATAGCTCAATCTCAAACTTTTCTCGAAACTTTACTCAAATTTATCTTTTGTTTTTAGATGCTAGTGTTTGGCAGGGGACAGCCAAACTGTATTGAGCTATTTTATGGCTTTAGAGGAGAATGATGTCAGTGCTATTACTTTGTTTAAAAAATATCAAAATATGTATAAGCAATATACTGTGTCTACTCTCAGTTAAAAACGGTGGTTTGGTAAATTTGTGTGTTTTCTTTTTATGTAATTAGCCAAATTTTGGAAATATAAGGTGCTCTTGAATTTTGTTCCTATATTTCTTCTTTTTCTTTAGGTTTTTAAGTGGCCACTCATCATGGTTTTTGTAAAATTTTATTTAAATATTTGTTTTTCAGAGTTACCAGTTGGGACTGTTTGTGATTTATGAGCCAAGCCTTAGTTTAATAGCCACTAATGACACTTTTAAGATTCCCTGACCCATTCACTGTGAAAAAATAAAAAGTCAACAGAAGCCTTTCTCCTAGATTTTGGAAAATATATTTTTGTTTAAAAAAAAAAGAAAATCTTTCCTCCCTTGTATTTTCATGATTGGTGTAGCTTTTTATATCTTTATAGCTTTTTTATTTTTTGATATTTCTATTTAGTTTTGCAGTTTTTCCAAATTTACTCTACCCCTTCATCATCTTAAAATAATTCCTAAATAGCTACTTCATTTTCATTACTATCATTAAAAAGAAATTGCTGAAATTCAGTCAAGTGACTCACTATTCACGAAATTATTCCAAATTTCACGACTATTCACTATTCACGAACATTAATAACATAAAAAATTGAATTAAGAAAAACAGAAAACAGGTGGCTATCTGAAAAGTATATGGAGCTATTAGAGGGACCATACACTTTTTGTCAGAAGGAAGGGCCAATGCATTAGAATAAATTAAAGCACCATAACAGCACAGGTGAGTAAAAATTGGCAATTCCACTGGTAGAAAATATTATATGGTTTTAAAAAAGAGTTACTGGCTTTAATGATTTTTTTTTGCCAACTTATATTCGTCACTGCAGCAAATTTTCATTTGAGGGGCCACTAGTGACATCATAAAGAATCACTCAGGATAATATGAGTGTCTATATAGTGGGAAACGTGGGTGTTTCACTCAACCCTCGTGCAACACAACCCTCATGCAACTTACCCTATATTTAACTCAACCCTATTTTAATTCAAACCCCTCACAACTCGACCCTCACTTAACTCAACACCCATGTGATTCAACTACATGTAACTCAATCTAATCT
>NC_088874.1:7510962-7543859 GCF_032884065.1 Artemia franciscana | reverse complement strand
CCTGTGAACTTGACTCAGGTCTAGGACTTTTTGCATTAAATAATTGTCATGTAATAAATCCAAATTGTTCTCCTCGTGCTTCGTCCATATCCTTGCCCGTCCCCCTACCTCCAAATCCCCAAGGCAAATCCTTCTCTTAGCCCTCTTCTCCAAAGCATAATAAAATTAAATTAAAACCCTACCCTGGAAATTCTCAAACCCATCAAGTCTCCCTGTCGCCATTCCCCAATCGGTTTGTTTTTCCTAAACTGTTAGTTACTAATGCTGAAAGCCTTAATTTGGAAAAGCTTACTGAACTCGAGGTGCTTTCGGAATCAAATTTGATAGATATTATAGCTTTTACTGAAGTTCAATCTCATGACCCAGGGTCCCTACGTCTGAGAAATTATTCAGAGTTTATTAAACTCCACCCTTCAGGCCACCCACTGGAGAAAAATGGGTGGCAGAGTTTTGTTGTTTACTATGAGTCACCTTTACCCAAAGGTTATTCATGTCCCTAGGTTATCCGAGTATGATGAAATCCTCTGGCTAAGTGTTAGACCAAAAGCACTCCCTCGTCTATTCAGTATCATTGTAATATCTGTTTTCCGTTACTCTCCAAATCAAAATATCGAGTCAAAACGTAATTTTATCCAGCAATTACAGGCAGGTGCTGATTTTGTTATTTTTAAGTACCCCAATGCTGGCCTTTCTTTTAGTTAGAGATGCCAGCGACCTTAAAATGGATTCTTTTTGCGCTTCACTTAAAGTAAAACAAACTGTTAAAACACCGACGACTCGGGGAAATACCTCTCTTGATGTTATTTTAACTAATATGTAGAATTTTTACAGACCTCCCTCAACTTTGCCCCCATTAGGTGGGCGTTGTCATCTTTCTATTCTTTGGTCCTCCTTCTCAAATTTTAAGCATAATTTCTCAATAGCTTATAGCACTTACACCCTCTTCAAAATTATGGTCTTCTTTCTTTCGGTATGTGGCTGAGTACTGAAGATTGGTCTAATATTTATAGTTTACAAAACCTTGATGAGAAAACGGCCACGTTTCATAAAAAGCTAATTGATAAATATCAAATTTGTTTCCCAGAAAAAAGATTTAAAAGGTGCTCAAGTGGCAAACCCTTTATTAATCAGACAATAAAAACACTAATTAGAACCAAATTGAAGCTTTTTTAAAATGGTAAACTCGATAAAACCAATATACTAAGAAAATCAATTAAAAGAAAAAATTCGTAAATTGGCACGATCGGACTACAAAAATAAGATCGAAGAACTGTTGATTAATAAGCCGAAAAATTGGTGTTCCAAGGTTAAAAAGCAATGCGGCACGAACTTGACCAGTTTAATTTCAACTTACCAGAGCCCCCTGATGTTACCGCCAATAATCTAAATAAATTTCTCGCTTCCATTGTATATAGTGTCTTTGTTTATTTTAACATCCCGCTCAGCACACTCTATAAATTTCAATCTCCAGAAACTCATTTATCATTCGGATACATTGAGCATTTCTTGATTTTATTTAACATTTCCCCAGTAATTCATGAAATTATCAACTAAATATCCTTATGAGCTCATAAGATATTGAAGATATGCCATTTTGACAACCTGAATGCTTATGTTTTCATTATATTATATTTTAAGTCCCTAACAAAACTCAAATTTCAAGCTAAAAGTTTCAACTTATTATCTATAAGCGTTCCTAACATACTGCAGATTTGCCTTTCTAAGAATGTGGATGTAAATATTGCCTTTTTATTTAGTCACTCTTTTGTAAACATTTTCATAATCTTTGGTGCTTAAGACCTTAACTTTTTATGAGGTGTTTAATATCAACCCTTTTGAAAACCAAAATAAAAATTTTGTTTTGTAATCTGGTTCAAATTAACCTCAATATACTCAAGGCTATCGAGATTACAAGGCTGTTAGCAATTGCTGAGAAATTGTATATCTGTTTCTTCGGCCATATTGACGCTCATAATGCCATTTCATTCAGTTCAACATCACTAGAGATTACATATATTACAGATAAATCGCTTATACAGATTACAGATAAACGAATGTTACAGATACGCCTTATTGCTAACTTGAATACTAAGCGTGTCTTTTGATTTAGTTTTATTTTCAGCTAATTCAACATCTTTTGTGATATGCCCTGAAATTTCCAATGTAGTACACACAGCTGTTCCTAACATATTGAGAAGAATTCATTATCCTGAGTGTTTATTAGTGTCTTTATTGCTTCAAGTTTTTTTTTATCCTCAACATTTAATGAAAGTTGCAACATGATACATTTGACTGTTCCCAAGATATTGCCGACATGCTCTTTTGACAACCCGGATACAAAGATGGCTATTAATTTAGTTGATCCTGTATTAGAAGATTCTACTTATTACTATTGCCCGTCCTTTGGAATCGTTGAGGGGGGAGTGGTGTCTTAGATTTAATTGCCTAGGTGTGTAGCGTCTGTTTATTTAGTTTTAAATAGCCATCATCATGCCCTTAGAATTTTATTTTAATCCTCTTAGCCATTCTTGACCTTTGTTTTTGAGGATTGAAGAGTCTTGCCGTCTCTGGAGGTATAAAATATTCCTTTATGTGTCATCAAAAATAGGGCAGCTAAATACACCGGACAAAATTTTGATTTCAGATCGAATGAGTCCCCTCCATGGCCTTTACGTCAGGTCTTTGAATACGAAATAGCCAGGTAAAAAAAATATACCAGCCATATCACTGTTTTGTTAGACAGTGCTATTGCACTACCTATGATCAATGTTAAAACAATATGACTATTTACTTTAGTCTATAGAATGCAGCTAATAATATGTGCCTTCTTAGAATATTAATATAAGTATTATGTTAAGTTATGGGCAATTGTTTGACTTAACTTTATTGTTTCAATTAAAGTTAAAACTCCTAGTAATGTTAACAGCCTATTTCCATTACTGCTATGCATCGTTATATCAAATTTGCATCATTTAGCATACCATATATCCCTATTGTATCAAATTTAAGCATCATATTTCCCTTTAAAAATTCTGTGTTTCAACCCGAGATACTGTTTATTTATTTCTTTAACTCTCTGTATAATTCAAACAAGTCAATACTATCTCTATAAGTCGGTTACACAGCAGCATTAATCGCTATGACTGACACCCTGTGGCTCTTGATCATTGAATAAAAGAATAAAGTGAATAATACAATTTTCAAAAAGGAGACAGAAATTAGTCAACGATTTATTTTCCCAACAGCTTGAAACTAATATTTTTGTCTTGGAGAATGAAGATATAATTTCAAAAAAAAACATTTATTCTCAAACATAGTAGCTAAAACGAAAAAAATACTAGTCTCGTCTTTTGGTTTGATAATGTCTTAAAAAATTTTCCCAGGATCAATGGGTCTCATTTTTTAAGGTTGCAAAGACTTTATGGAAACTTACATTTTGTGATAAGGTTTTATGTTCCTAGTTGGCTTAAAACTAAGATCATTCAGATCATTTGTCTAGTTTACCAGGCCAATTGAACTTTTTTGATTCAATTTATTTAATCATTCAAAAATATTTAGGTTTGGTTATACCTTAAAACCAAAAAGAGCTCAACAATGGGTCTGTTTTGGGTTTTGGTCATAAGAAAAGAAATAAAGAAACTAAGAAAAGAAACAAATCTTGGATCAGAATTGGGGCTCAAATGAGGGTTGGAGTTGGTTTTAAATGATTCAAAACTTGTATATGCAAGCCACAAGCTTAAGACAAACCAATTCCATAAAAAGGGAGGAAATTTGTTTGGTATAAAACAATGCCTATAGCTCTGCTAAAAAAAGTCTTTTTTGAATAGGTGGAATCAAATGTCTTTTAACGATGCGTTTAATAACCTAGATGAAAAGGCATTCGAGCCCAAAATGAAAACAACAGAAAATAATAAAAAAACGTTCTCCAGAGATTTTTGTTTATTTTCTCAAGTTAGGCATTCGCGGTAAAACCCTAAGGCACCTTATATTATAACTTCAAGTGTATTTACAAAAATGACGTAATTTAAATGCAAAAAGATGATTTAGTTAGCATCATAAACGCAATATAAAAGATAGGCTATCTTATAATAATAATAATAACTTATTTGTGACCCACTTGAAGCAGCGGAGTATAAAACAAACACACACAAAAAAACTTCTGATAACAAATTATATTACTGTAGAAAACATTTTAGAAGACCATGAAAAGGGTTAATAGTAAAATGTATCGAGTCGGATAGTTTCTGATATAGCACTTTAAGTTTATTTAATAAATCTGGAGCACCAAAATTTTTACCATATCGCTGTTCTTGTTCCAGGGAGGAAAATACAACAAAAATCGGAGGAAACGAAAATAGATGACTTCAGAGCCTGTAAATCTTTTCTTTTTAAAACAGGATACAATCCAGAAAGATATAAAACCGAGTGATCACAAAAGCAAGAATAAACTTGTGAAAAACCTTTGCGGTTATTTTTCCCCCTGTTCGCAACAATTATAGAATAACCCACTTGAAGTTTAACCTTAGCATCAGAAACAATTTTATTACGAAAAGAGACTAAATTGTTAGTAAGAATAATGCCCAACCACCTTAAAGAAGTCATGCACGGAATGCTAAATTCAGAACAATTAAGTCTAGAAGATTGATTAGAAGAAGGACCAAAATGAAGGAATTCATATTTATCAGGGTTAAGGGTTAGACCTACATTCGAGAAAGCAGTAGAGATAGAAAGAACAGAAGCCGAAAGCCCAGATTTAGTTCTACTAATGAGAAGAATATCGTCTGCATAAGCAAGATATGAGACATTTGAACTACATAAAAGATAAGTTGTTGGAAGACTATTTAAAATATCAGCAATACAAATTTTGAAAATTGATGGAGATAAAACTCCACCTTGTCTCACACCTTGTCTTACGGAGATCTTTAACATAGAATGATCAGAAGGAGAAGATTTAATATGAAGGAAAGAATGACCATACCAAAATTTTAATAAGGAAACAATAGAAACATTCACTCCAAATTTTGATTTTTTTTTATTTTTATTTGAACAATATCTTTTTTTTAAGAAAATGTTAATTTATTTTAGTCAAACTACCATCTTCTTGAGGGCTATTCAGGACTGATTGACAAACTTCTTTCAATTATAATCGTTAGTTTGAAGGCAATATTTTCAGTGACTCTCAATTCTGATTAAACGTACTATGCCTTTCTTGGTAGATTTTCTGGCAAAATTGCTTAATATATTTGTATGAGTATCTTTTTTGGGAATGCTTAAGGAATGAATTCTCTTAGACAGAAGTTAGTTGATGGTATATGTAAATTCATTCTTCAAGCTTAATATTCATGGAGGAAGTATATAGTTTTTTGCTATAGAAAAGTTTTTGAGCAGAATGGAAGGGTTACTATTTCGTAGGTTCAATTTCTGTTAAATTGTAAATTCCTTAACTTTTTCTTTTCTCGCATAAAATGCTATTTTGGGGCTCCTTAATCTAAGTACTATTCTGAAATGTTAAGCTGCACCAAAGGGAGTTGGGATCTTTTGGGAATTAATTCTGTCTTCCAAATTTTTACCGCTTTTGGCATCAACACTAGCAGCAGCGTGTTTTGTTACCTACTAATTTCAAAGTTTTAAGATCTGGATTTTAGGATCAAAATAGCCTGTAGCCATTACAAATATTATTTATACACGAATGTTATATATTTAAGTTTTTTAAATACTCTTCTGAAATTGACGTATTTTGTAACTGTTCATATTATTAAACTCTTTCTTTTTAAATTTATTTCCTACTTTAAGATTTCCGAACATTTTATTCTTGGTGAAAATTTTTCGTATTGTTCGAGATTAAAATCCTGATTAAAATTGTATATTCTAGGGTTAAAATTTTGGATTTTTGCCATGAGTGGAGGTCATAGATAAATCGAAAGACTCTCTGCGTCACAATTCCTACTATAAAATACATCTAAAGTATATTTGAAAGGGCCTGGAGGACAAAGCCTACGCACTCAGTTAGTATAACAAGGGGAAAAAACAAAGTTTCATGACTTGATAGGATTAGAGCCCTTAGTTGGAAACAAGCCAATGTTTTTCCCAGTAATTCCCTTTTGCTGAATAAGTGGGTAAATCTAAACCCTAAGAAATTCTACCAATTGCGAATGTTTCAATAACAAGGGTAAAAATTTGGAGAATTTGAACTGTAAACTTTCTTATTTATTTAAAGTTTTTGGCAGAGTTAGGACCATAGATTAGCCTAACACTAGGTAGAGAAAAGACAGGCCTAGAAAGCAAGCTTACTGAACTATAGAGACCCTTGGGTAGAGAGATATGTGTAGAAATGGCTGCATCGTATAATTTTCTCGATGAACCATTAGCTGGATGTAATCGCCAGGACTGTCTACATCGTGAGATGTGGTTGTCTGAGTAGGTTAAAGAAACCCGATGAATGCCTTTGAGGGCCCTTATTAGCAGATGATGAATTAAACAAAAATGGAAATTGTAAGAAAGGGATTTTTAAAATTGTAAACCTCCTTTCCCAGTTTTACCTTCCATAAATGTGTTTTTTTTTTCAAAGATTATTCAAGACTTTTATAATTTTTCTCTTGGAGATTAAATCCCCTTAGTTTATCGCCACCAACGTTGAAGAGGATTGAAAAAAATGTTTTTGCTATCTACGGCTCGCATAACATTTCAAGTTATTTCATAGTGCCATAATATGCTTCTCAGTGATTGCTCTTAAGCCTAGACAAAGCTCTCGCTGTTTGAACAAAATTGGACAAAATAGGCTATTTGCGTTTTGCAATTTTACACTGAATAACCTCTTTTATAACTATTAGAACAGAAAAATCTTTTAAAGCCTATTAATGAGGTTTGATGTCTATAATTTAGTTTGATACCACTTTCAAGCAGACCAAACAAAGACAAAATGAAAAAAACTATTTATTTCTATTTTGTTTTATAAGGAGCCAACAATTGTAGTCAATGGAATCTAAATAAGGAATGAATGGTAGAAAAATTGGCCACCATTAGTGCGTAGAGCCTTTGAAATCGCACCTTAGTGTTTTTAAGCCAATTAGATGTTGTTTGCCACCTCCTTAAAAAATGTTTAAAAAATACTTAGCCTGCCAGTTGAGGCACAAGGTGAAGGACCTAGCATCTTTAGTTGTTTCAACTTGACTAGTATAACTAAAACAGGTTTAGTGTGACACCTTTCTGATGAAGAAGACGCTAGTATCTTAAGAGAAAAGAATTTTAGTTTGAGAAGATGAAGCAACTGAAGCATCTAGGTATCAGATATTCTTCATTTTGAACTTTTTGTTTTGTGATATTACAAAACTACGATTTCTAATTTTTGAAAAAAAGATGAATAAATAAAGGAAAGAAAAGACTAAAATAATTTAAAATGAATAATTACCTCAAACTTAAATAACGGACCCAAATACAGATGAAAAGGTGAAACAAAAAACAAACGTATGTTGTAATTTAATATTGAAGAGAACTTAAATCAATCACAAATTAATGTGAATTGGTATAGTTAATTAATCCGAGTTAATTTTTCATGTTAATGTCTGTTTGTTTAAGGTTTCATTCGTTTTTTTTGTTGCATTTTCAGTTTTTTCAAAGTATGACTTCCTATTATACTTTATTTTAGGTCATTTCAAGTTTTACTGAGGCTTACTAATTTGTTGGAAAATATTTCTTTTTGGAAAATCTTTTTTAATTCTACTAAGGTTAATGATCTTTTCAGTTTTTTCGGATAATTTTCTGTTACTTAATTGTTGGTGACAGCACGCTTACTATTGTATATTATATTTTAACAATTATTTTGGATATAGGCTTAAGTATGGTACTAACATAAAAATTTTTAGTGTGCCCGCGCTTGTACGTTGTGGAGTTACAGATGTTGTCAATTTATTCATTTCTTGTGATGCCATTGGTTCATTTCGAAAATGATACCTTACTCGTATCTTTTATGTTTGATTTTAACTATTCATAGTAGTTGTTATAATTGCTAGAAGAAAGTCAAATTAAATTTTAATGTCTCAAAGAAATTATACAAATCGGCACTTATACCTAATTACGCTGCTTTGAAGCCTGCTGAAGCTGCTTTGAAGGTATATATCAAACTTTTGTCCAAACAAAAAGCACAAAATTAATAACATATTATATTCTTATGTTATAGGTCAAGCATATTTTGTAACCACTTCTTTGAGCCAAAGAACACCAAAATAGAACAAAGAGTTGGTCAGCATTCTGAAGTAAAGAGGCTGTTTCTTATCCAAGATTTGATGATTAATTAGTAATATTAATTTCCTGACTTTTTATAAGAGGTATAAGAGTATTGACAGTAAAATGCGTTAGCATCTTTTTGTATTAATATGACCATATTTTAGCACAAATGGCTGGGAAATTTTTATTTTAGCATTTAGTATTAATCTGTATGTAAGGTGGCGATTTTTGTAAGGTCAATAGCTACGAGGCGGTAGTTGCCAGAGACCAAGCCGACGAAATTCTTAAATCCCAGGCTTGGACGAGCTAAAAAAGGTTTGAGAAACCTATCAGAGGCATAATTGGTTAATGAAAGCGAATGCAGGCGGGAGAAGCGAAAATTTTGTTTTCCAAAGGACATATAGGGTAATTTGCATAATCGATGACTTCTTTAGCTATATATTCTGTTCTTGACCTATATGAGAGGTTTAAATTTCGAATGTGAAGCAAAATAAGGTACTTGGGTAGAAAACAAAAATTGCGAGTACAATCAGATCTAGCTTACTAACAAGATATTATTAAAACATACCTAAGTGGTGACACCAGAAACAACTTTTCTGTACATTTAATAAGGGTTATCTTCAAGGGGGAAGGAACAGAGCAATTGGGGCTGCACCGGTAGGTTACAACAAAATTGCAACTCCATTGCATTCGGGGTGTCAAAACAGAAGCCACTTGGTATAAATTAAAGTGCAGAAATATTGAATCCTAGCCTCAACAGAAGTACGTCCAACAGAAGAATTGCTTCAGAAATAGAGCTTTTGGAGAAAAAAGAAAAGAAAAGGATTTAAAGAAAAAGACTTTAATTATCCTTATGTTTTACTCCTTCGGGCAAATTATCATGCTTTCTGGCACAATTACAGAAAACACCACAAAATACAGGAAGTCATTTGCAGATCTTGGTGCACTTTTTGTAACACTCCAACAAGAAATTCTACTCAAAAACAACAGGAAGTACTCAAAACAACTTCTGAGAAAGTACTCAAAACAACAGGAACAACATCTTGTCCAGAAAATTGCCATCCATATCTCAAAGAACTTGGAAGACATAGTCTTGCAATCAATGAGGCATTCCAAATTGCAAGTGGATAGTAAGAGAGCTAACTTTGTTCCACAAATGTCCCCTCTGTAGCAGGTAACGTTTTCAGTTTCTTCTTAAGAGAGTGTAAGTGTGCTCGTATTTCATGAGGGAAAACTAATCAGGATTCTTTCTTTAAGTGTCCATTATCAGCTTTCTTGAATATTTTGAAAGAAAAACAATTTGGCTTCCATGAAGATTTCATCTCCCAACATCTATATTGCAAACTGAGTACGATACAGACCGCTCTTCTTGGAGGACTCTAAGAATGTTCATTTTCCTTTCGAGAAGAAATAATTCGTTATGTACGTCCCAAAACGCAGCGAATAAGCACCTGGGAATTCAAAATCTGCTTATCTGTTCTCTGGAACAAACGATTAATGGGTAACAAATAGTTTAGACACTTGATGAGAAGTTCTGGTACAATATTCTCTCCAGAAAAAATCTGAAGACGAGGGATTTGGTCCAATAGTAATGCAAACTACGTCAGTATCATTAGACCAAATAGCCACCCTTTTAAAGCCCATTCTGAAGGAAAAGGCAACGTGCAGAGCCATTCTGATTTCCGCTTCAACATGTGTACTACAAAGAATTTCCTCAAAACTGAGTGAATAAGTATAATGACTTAAAGACAAGGCTCTCACACTCTCTTCAAATCCTCCGGACAGCCATATACACAAGATCTTGGCATTACTTAAGCTAATTATGTAGCCAAATCCATTCGCTTCCCATTTTTCATAATATACTTTCATCAAATTTGCTTTGCTCTTTGTATTTGCAAATACATTTTACCAGTTTTCAATTTTTGAGCTCGTCGAGAAGGAGTAGACTGTCAAGTCGTGGCCACGTAACTGGTAACACCCACTGCAGTGCTTCAAAAATATACTTCTATCATCTGGATCAGTGTGACCAAATAGTCCATCACACCTGTCACCCACGATATGAATTTTACAAGCTGTTTCAGATATCCCTTCCAATACGGCTTTAAGCAACTGCAAAGCATAGATTTTTTCAGTTTCATGTTCAGCTGGTGGCTTTTGGTCATCTAGTTGCATGAAGCTGATAAAAAGGAATCAGGCTCATACAAGCAACGTTTCTCTTCGAAGTTTGGGTTTTCATACCATTCACGCAAGCTACCGGCTTCTCTCAGAATGTTTTTCACGGTATATTTAACACTTCTTCCAAGTCCCGACTTGGAATTCCGGAGCTCAAAAATTTAAGGAGCTTATGAAGCAAATTCATAACTCAGAATAGTTTTGAGCTGCATCATTCCACTAGTAGTGATGGATTCTATCCTACAGGGGATTTTCGTCACCGTCATAAGTTCTGAAAAAACTGCACTTTGTCCAATGGCATTAGTTTTGATTCCGATTTTCTTGAAGCAACATTCATTGGGTTACTTTAACTTTTGAAAAGGCTTTTTCATCCCCTTTGAAATGTTTGACTACATCTTTAAGTCCACGTTCCTCAGCTGCAAGGAAGTAGCTTGCAACCGATGGACTGGCCTGCTCTCAGGTTATCAAATTCAATAGGATTCCTTCAATTTTAGTAAAGAGGTCTATGTGACAGTGCAGCCTGAAAAAGCAAGCTAGTTTAGATGAAATTACCAGGAAAATGTTCAATATATTCTCAATTGACATAGATTAAATTTAAAGTAACTGTTTTTAACTTCTTCAATAACAGTAAACATTTGAATAGCCCTGATTTTAACTTGGCAACCTTTATTAAAACATTTTAGGAAGAAATTGTAGGACAGACAAATTCAAGCCTTATATTGTTGGTACTGTAAAATAATATTAGTTGGACGTCTATATTACATATTTCTAATCTATAAAAGTCAGTCCTTATTTGGCTTTAAATTCTCCGGTTATCATCTAAGTGATAATATCGATGTTCTTGTAGTGAAATGGTATTCCTAGTTAGCACTCCCTTAAATTTTCTGGTAGATGAATAAGTATAGTGCAAAGAGGGTGTCCGAGTGTGGAAAGATCTGGGTCAAATCGGGGGAATTAGAGTGGGTGGAAGGGAGAGAACTTGCAAAATACTTAGTAATGCAAAGAGTATGACTTTTTCACGCTAATGTCGGTCTGTTAAAGAACTCGTAAACTCATAATGCTAGCAAGTACCAATTAAGGCAGGCAAAAGTGAAAAGTAGAGTAAAGAAATAATAGTCCTTCTTTGCTCTTGAAATCTTTCATTAGCGGCACTGGATCTGAAAATACGCTCATGGAGATATGTTCTACCAGACAAAATGCTCAAGAAGCTCCCCAGAATTAAGATACGCCCTTTTTTCCTATTTCTCTTCAGCGCTTGTTTTAACTTGTGGAAGCCTGGTAACTCCTGGTAAACACCAGGGTAACAGCAGTGGCTGGTTTATGGTAAAAAATGAACTCTAGCCTATAGTAATTAATATAGTTTTGAAATGACAGAATTACGGCAGAAATTTATATGGTAGAATAAGTAAGCTACAGGTTACGGAAAAGCTCCATCGAGATTTGAACTCAGATCGCAGGACTGAAAATCCTAATTTCTAAGCGTTACTCAATGAAACGCTCATATGGTAAGAAATTCTAACACTAGGTGATATACATTTTGATAGAATTTTTCCCTGAGGCCTGGACTTTAATTTAGATCTAGTAAGAAAGAAAGCTATATTCAATTTTGCTATTGACTGATATAGTTCAAAATACATTTCAGTGATTTTTCAAGTATTATTTGGAGTGGTAGCAGTACCTTAATATATTTAAAGACTATCATTAGAAGAACTAACTATTGCATATATTGGCTCTAGCTAGTTGCCTGAACTTTAAGGGTTGTATTTTAATATTTCAAAATAAGAAAAAGTAGTAGGCTTTTTCCTGTTTCTAATCAGGGTTCAAGGTCAAAGTGTTAACTAGTTACATTGCCCGTAGTAAACGATAAATTTTCTATTGAAGATCTGGGTCGGAGTGGTAGCTGGTTTATGGTAAAGGGCAAACTCTAGTCCAAAGTAATTAATCGAACTCTGAAGTGAAGGAATTATGACGAAAACCTACAGGGCAGAATAAGTAAGCTACAAGTTATAAAAAAGCTCGACTAAGATTGAAACTCAGATCATAGGATTTAAACTCCTAGATAAGAACCATTACACAATGAAAAGTTCGCATGGCAAAACATTCTTATAGTAGGTGATAGACATATTTGATAGAACGTATCCTTGTGCCCTGTGACCCAAAACTCTAATCTAGATGTCGTAGGAACAGAGTTTTAAAGAAGTCAGTCATTGACAACAAAATTAAACAGATTCAAATTACCTCTCAGTGATCCAGGTTGCAGCGGTAGCTAGCAACCTAGTGAGAGATGTGAAGCATACTAGTAGAACCATCTTGTCCGAATCCCATATATAAGAAACTCACCGTCCCTTAGCCGGAACACTAAGGGAAATATATTGGCTTGAAAATAAACAAAAAAATGCCTAAAATCACAATATATATTTATTTATTTGCAAAACCCGTCAATCATACGAAATGAAAAAGACGGAGTATGAACATATAAATATAAGAAAATTTATAAAAACATATCAGAAGAGACCTAAGTAGAAAGAGACTCAACAAATAAAAGGGCAAACAAAATAGCACTAAAATGAATAAAACGAAAACAGATCTATTGTAAAAGGAGATTACACCTATCGTGATCTATTATTTAAATATTGTGTCTTTTGAGTAAATTTTCAACTGCAACACGAGGGTCAGTTATGTGATACTTTTTAATGAGGATTAAGTTTCTGTACCAGGGAAGAAAACGTAGGAGGTATTTAGCAAAACGGAAGAAAGGCGCACTGATTTTAGACAGTTCAGCCTTCGAGAATAGTTTCCAAAATGGTGCCAGGTACAGAATATGAGGTAAACCAGTAGCGTTGTATAGAGTTGCAAGGAGGGGCGGCTAAAACGGAATTTAGCAGAGACTATGGAAGCATACAAGCCGGAGACTCGTCGATTGAGGAGTTTGATAAGTAGAAGACGTATATGCCTTAAAGACGAGCAAATTTTGACTCCGAGGTAATTTATATGGTCAGCAGTATTCACGAGATTTTCACAAAAAGCAGTGAAGGCACGTGTGGTGGTGTTTTTGCCAATTGAAGAGAACTATCTCGGTTTTCTCAGTGTTAAAACTGAGGCCAAGTTTTAGATATTCGGTTTTAAGCATTTCAAAAATGTCAGAAGCCTTTTGCAATGTTCTACTTAAGTTCAAGACGTCGTCGGCGTAGCATACTAAGGAGGTGTCTATTGAGGGAATAATGCATGAGGTGGGGCATTTATCTTGTGCTTGAAGAACATAATTATTGAACAAATGAGGGGAGGAGACAGCTCCCTGGCGTGCACCTTTCCAAACGGGGATCAATTTTTCATGAAGCCGGGGAGGCAAATTTTTGTCGGGAGGAAGCTTTAGGCGAATGGGCAGCCTCGAGTACATATCACGTAGGGATCGAACTATGCAGGGATTTGGACCTCGTTGTGAAGCTTTTAATAACATTGCAGTGTGTATGAGTGAATCGAATGCACGGCTGATGCCATGACTCTCTCCAGAAAAATCCGCATCGAGTAGCACACTCACTACAGCCGTCAAGGCATCGGCACAACCAGTGCGGTGCTTAAATCCGAATTGACGTGGCGGGGTGTAGCATTAAGTTTCCAGTTCATTAATGAGTAGAAGCTCGAATAGTTTACATAAGAATGTGGCGACTGTAATGGGGCGGAAAGACGAGCATTTGATGTCTTTTTTCCCTTTCTTCGGAATGGGGGTAAGATCTTTCAAGATCTTACCTACTTTAGATCTTTTAGATCTACTTTAGATCTTTCAAGATTTTTCATTTTCATCAGAAAGCCGGGCACTAGTACATGGTAAAGAGCATTTTAATGGCTCATTTAAAAAAATTAATGGGGTTAAATAGCGTTTGTAATTATAACAGTGGGAATTTTTCACCTGTATGTTCTTTTTTACTTAAAAAAAGAACTAAATAAAATAAATATTTTGACAAGGAAATGCATTTTCATATACTAGATAATGAATGTCTTCATAGAATTTTTAGAGCAATAATGTAAATAGAAAAACAATGTATTATGACTTTATCCTCTGATGACATCGGTAAACAATGGTGTTATAGTACAATACAAATGGGGTGCTAGAGAACATAGCTTTTATAGCAATATGGTGTCTTCTAATCAAGCTGGACGTAAGTGAAAAAGCAGCACTAAACAAAAAACAGAGATAGCATCCTGAAAATAATAAGGAAAGGTATTAAACAGATAAGGCTTATCAAAAATTCCAATTTTAAAACATCAAGGAGCGCTATTATAATGATGAAGATTGTAGAAAACTAACAGTTGAGAGAGCCAAAGATAAGAGCAAGGATTGTTATGATAATGATGAGTATTATAAAGAAGAACTAACTGAGGGAGCCAAATAACAAAAGGTCTGCAGTGATACCCAGTGGTACGTAGCATTGCTCGCAATGTAGGAAGATACGATCCTGTCAAATACTAATGAATATAATAAGACAAAACTCCTAAACAAAAAAGAGCCAGATCAAAACAAGAAATATACCACTTAAACTGCCTTGTCCCAGACCCTTAAATAGAAATCTTATCGTCCCTTGACTTAAACAGCAAAGGAAATGTATTTGCTTGAAAATTAAGAAAAGTGGATGCAAACAAAATATTCTGCATATACGGCATATTTTTTTCTTTTTTCTTTCTTTTTCTCCTTTGATAGCTTGGCACTGAGCATCGTAGAAAGCTGTTTAATGGCTCATTTCAAAGGAATTGATGGGGTAAAAAAATAATTAAAAAATAACACTTTCAAAATCGAAATCAAGCTCATACGAAAAACTACAGTTTTCTATAGAAGAGTAGTAGCTTTTATTATTAAACTATGGAATTTGTCATACCTATAGAGTTATGTAATTAACAAAACAATTTTCAAATAAAATCAATATTTTTGTAGATAACTTCATTTTCATATACTACGTAATAAATGTCGTCACAGTTATATTAAAAACATATATCACGTAAATCAAAAAGCGCTATATTGTGAAGCCACCTCTGATGACATCAGTTATGACTTCTTCATCCAGATTGCAGTAGCAGCTATCAACCTAGTAAGATACGATCAACTTCCATTGTAAAAAACGAATTGTTTCAAAACTTCTAAAACTAGAGTTTGATCGAAAATTTTCTTTTAAAAGACGATCATTGGAAAAAAAAGCCATTGCGTTTGTTGGACTTAGTTATCTGCAATATTCCTTGTCGCTCGTCTCTTACTACTCCAAAGAAGAATAGGACGTAGATTTTTTTTCATAAAGAATCGATAGTTCAATGTAAATTTGGACATCCATATCATGGTTATAAAGATCCTGGCTGCAGCAGTACCTAATGACCTCCTCAGAAACGATAGCATCTAATACTAAGAAACAAAACAGCCTATTACTGACAGAAAGGTTATAGTAAAGACCAATTTCTTACCTATATTTACGGAAACGGTAAAATAAAACACAGTTTTCAGAAATTTCCAATTGTTGAACATATTACTTCGTTTGAAAAACAAGAAGAATTACAAAGAGAAGTAATATATTTCAAGGAATCGTGGTTGTAGCGAGATCTGCAAACTATTATAATTAAGACTAAACTCTGGCCCATATTAGCTTAAATATTTTACATAAAGGCTTCAGGATAAAGCAGTAGCTAGAAACATAGAAAAGAGTGTATTTAAAATCATACCGTTGCCCATAATAAATGATAAGCCTTCTAATGAAGATCCGGATCGCAACAGTAGCTAGCTTATGATAAAAAATGATCTCTTGCCCATAGTAGTCAATTTTGAAAAGAACAAGTTATGGCAGAAAACTAAATTATAGTAGTAGTAAGCTACAAGTTATAAGTCCTTAGCGGACTTGAAATTCTTTTACACCATGAAACGTTTATAGGGTAAAGAATTCCTGAGGCTCGAAAACTTCAATTTAGATTTGGTAGGAAACAGTGTTTTAATCGATTCAGACATTGACTGATAAAAACTCAAATTAACTATCAGTGACTTTTGTAAATATAGTTCCAAGTAGCAGCAGTAGTTAGCCCAGATTGCAGCGGCAGCTAGCAACTTTGTATGAGACAATCATGTCCAATGCTAATTAATACACTAGCCCATAACTCCAGAAAAAACTTTGGACTGAAACAAAAAGTACTCTCTTAGAACCACCTTATCCAGGGTTTCTAAACAAGGCAATTACATTCTCTTTGCTGGAACAACAAAGAAAATATACTTGCTTGAAAATCAAGAAAAGTGGCTTGAACTATGATATTCAGCATCGACGGCATCTTTAATTTTTTCCTTTCCTTTCCCTCCTCAGCTAGCTGGGCAATGGAAAATCATAGAGCTATAAATAATCATAGCTATGTAATTGATCATTTTAAAGGAATGTATTATATTAAGTAGCTGTTATAGATAAAAAACAAATAATTTTTAAAAATAGTATCAATTTCCACAAAAAACTGCATTTTCATGTACAAGCTTGATGGATAACGATGTAATTATATATGACGTAAAAATTGAACGTAATATTCATCGACGATTAACTTTCGACAAGATAATATAAGAAATAGATAAAGGATTTATATAGTTTATTATAAATGGGGACTATGTAAGTTTCATCAGATTTAGATGAAACCTAGTTAAGAACAAACCCAGACAAATAGTAACTAAAAATTAGGACAATACTAACATGTTTTGAAAAGTGTTTTTGTCCTTGGGTTTTTTCCTGTTTGTAATCCAGGTCGCGTCACTAGCTAGTCAGAATTGCAACAGAAACTAGCAGCTTGTTAGAAGATGATCACACCCCATAGAATTAATCCGGGTTGCATTGGTAGCTAAAAGCCTAGTAAGAGACAATCATGTCCAATACTAATAAATATAACAACCCATAACTCCTAAAACCAGTGCCATATCAAATTAAGAGGCGCACTATTAGAAACACGTTGTCTGAAACCCCTACTTAGGGAAACTTACAGTCCCTTGGCTTGAATAACGAGGAAAATATAATGGCTGGAAAATAAAGAAAATAAGGAAACCCGATATTCTATATATACCTTATTGTATTATTTATTTATTTATTTTCTTTATTTCCCTCAAAAAATGAGGAGTACGCTACAATATAATATAAAGAAAAGACAAATGATTACACTTAAAATCATAACCTATCAAATATTGATCAAACACTTAAAAAGAGAAGAAAAAAAAGATAAAAAAAACACTTGCTAAATAGTTTAGCCTATAAGTAATCAAGAGGCAGAACTA
Source organism: Artemia franciscana (assembly GCF_032884065.1). NCBI lineage: Eukaryota > Metazoa > Arthropoda > Branchiopoda > Anostraca > Artemiidae > Artemia > Artemia franciscana. The sequence goes on along the minus strand of NC_088874.1, from coordinate 7,526,194 downwards.
TTACTAAAAAACGGAGATAAATTGTGGCATAAAAGGTTAATTTTTGCCTTATCTTCAAGTGTTTTATATTTTTTTTCTTTATACAGACTACAGGATCCTTCACTTTAAGCTTTAAAACAATCTCAGTGTTACTAAAAGAAAGGCGGAAACCAAGTAAAAATTTACAAAATTTAAAATAAGAAACTTTAATGGGCGAAAGATCAGAAGGTCTGAAATTACGGAAGAGGAGGGACGGGAACAATACTTGAGGCAGAGCAACAGCGCTATACATACGACCAAGGACGTCCCGACGGTAAAGACCCCGAAACCAAATTAAAAGACCAAATGCCTTGCATAGTTTCATCTGAACATGCTGAACAAGGACTGGTTCAAAATCTCGTTTCGAAGCAGCATATGTTAATCCCAAATAAGTGACTATTGGCGACGACTGAAAAATAGCATCATTGCCGCAATCGAGAGTCGCTCTGACATTATCCTCTAAACAATTTACAACACAAAATTGACATTTTCCAAAACTGATAGAGAGGCCCAAACCTTTTAAGCAGTTAATTAAAATATTAAAATTAGAAACAAGGTCCTGTGGTGGCCCAGTGGATTTGACCTTAGCTTGGTAATACGGGACCCAGAGATCGAATCACGCTGCAGGAATGCACCGCAGGGCCGACGCAGGGACTTTAGTAGTCAAGAAGCGTCGTTAATTCTTAAATAATAATAATAATAATTAGAAACAAGACTAGACTTGGACTAGCTTAGAAAGATAATTTCATCAGCATATGCAATGTAAGACGGACTTCGAGATAATGAAACAAAAGAGCAGGAAAGAGAAATAAGGGCAGTAGCTAAACATGAATTGAATATATAAGGAGAAATAATTCCTCCTTGTCTAATTCCTATCCACTTGAATTAAATTGGACTGAGATGAAGACGAACTCGGGCAAATACGGATCTTTAATTCAGAATACCAAGAGCGAAGGACTCGACTGACACAAGATCATTTTAAGAAGATCATTAAAAGAAGATCAGTAGAACAACAAACTATTCCACATATTGAGCTTAGTTAGCTGTATGATTATTATACAGCTATCAAAGAAGAATAAGCCGTAGGCTTTTTCCTGTTTGTAATCAGGTATATATCTAGGTACATAATGGATAGTTGTAGACCATTATAAATAGGAACTATGTAAGTTTTATTGGTAATAGCTGCAACCAACTAAAGAACAAACCAGTGCACATAGTAACTAAAAGTTAAGATAATACTAGCATCTTTTGAAATGTTATTTATCTGGTGTGTACATATGAGATCATAATAGGTTATACCTGAAGGATTGAATGAGTTCAATGTAATGAGGACTATGAAGGTTTCATGATACAACACACTTATATATTGATAATTTATCCTATGTAGGTACGATTAAGCCAAAAAGTACAACCAAGCCAATATCTGCAGGTACGACCAAGGTAACAGCAACAGGTACAACTACGTCAAAATAAAAAGATGCAACTAAACCAACCACCTTAGACATAATGACCCTGGTTTCTGGGGTGGCCAGCAACCTAGTGAGAGACGATCACGTCCCGTAAAACACAAAATAGCCCATAATTTTAAACCTAGATTCAGATATAAAAAAAATTTACACCGTTAAAATTTCGAAACAACGAACTTTAATACAGAGTAAATGAGATGTTTAAGGAATCATCATGTAGAATATGATGCAACACACGCTTATCCTTAGGTTATGGTAGGTTTAATTTTCAAACCTAGCTTCAGGTCAAAAAAGCTAAACTTTTAAAATTGCAAAAAAACGAACTTTAATGTAGAGTAACTGAGGTGTTTAAGGAATCATCATGTAGATGATGAAGCAACACACAATTAGCCCAAGATTAGATAGAATGAGACAAATTTATTTTAATTATTTTTCATAAGAAGTCATCATAGACAAAATTTCTCATACCAGGAATCTAATTCGGGCCAACAGGGTTAGACTCATCTATCTTAACCACTAGACAATATAGGATATATAACCAAATATAACTAATGTGGTTTATATTATGGAACAAGCTATTACCAATAGTAACTGAACACATAAAAGTGTTCTACAGTTTGTTTATTGTAAAAAACGAACTCTAACCCATAATAACTGACATGTTGAACTAACTTATAAATTAAAATCTATCATCATAGCTGGATGTTGCAAGAAATTATCTTTTAACAAGACAGTATATCACAATCTTCTTTTGAAAAGTTTTGTCTCTGGGATATGATGCAGTATTTGACTAAGCCCTAGTGAGGAAGAAATCAAGGCACATTTTGAACTTATATTCATTTTTTGATATAACAGAAGAGAAAAAAAATACTCTCGATGCCAAATATCGTGATTGCAGCCACTTTTCCTCGTTTTTCAAGTCAAAAGGTTTACCTTGCTGCTCAAGCCAAAGGAACTTAATTAACCTTTACATAGGTTTTGAGCTTGGCAGTTCTTATTAAAAAGCTCTTACATTTTTCAACAAAATTGAAATCAAATATAATCAACAAACTCCAGTCCATAGTCAATATAACATTAAAATAAATTATAGTAGAGAACGAGCTCTGAATCATGCTAGCAGTTGTAGCTTCATTATAGCAAAAGGCAAACCATAGCCTATAGTAACCAAAAGTTATAATGGTAAATTTATATCAATGAACCACAAGGAATGTGCAACAACCAAGATATTTTGACTTGTTATTTTTCTCTTCGCATTTTCCTTCTTCGAAGGTAAATGGGTGTAGGAACAATATAGAAAGTTGTTTAATATTTCATATTAAAGGTAATTCTCATATCTTTTGCTTCTGTAGTTTGAAAAACAATTTTAAATAGTTCACAATAAACTATATTATAAATAACGGACTCTTGCCTAAAATAATCAAAATAATAAAATAAATTATTATTTGCAAGATGATGCAACACATATGGATAAGATATATGCATGATCAGCATAGTACATTCCATAAAGCATCAATGTTGTTTGCATATTATTATGCAAACAACATACAGAGTCACCAGAACAATCAAAAGTGATTGGACCGAGAGAGTGGCCTGAAAAAATTCAATTCATAAAGGGGGAAAAGCAACAGCCTATACCATCAAATGAGACAAGGCCCATGCGGGCAGCTAAAGCAAATGGGCATTGCTCTATTGTCGGAGGTAATCAAAATACAAATTGAAGAAGGACAAAAGTGTGGTAAAAAAATATGTAACCCCATGTCTCAAAATATATCAAATATGAAAATGAAGATGAAAGATACGGGGCGGTTAGAGAATATGCCAAAACAAGAATTAGGGCGTGTCAAAGCTAAGAACATTAGATTAGGGCGTTCTTAGCTTTTAAATGAAAGCTAAGAACAAAGATAGGTATGGTTAGAAGATATAAAAAACGTGAATTAGAGCGTTATAAAAATTAAAAAAAAAAAAAAACATAAAGTGTTTTGAGTAAGCGACACCGAGAATGCAAGCGAGTCAAAAACGATAATAAACAGTAATTCCAATTTTATAATATTCCAAAAAAGAAAAAGCAATACGGTTTTTCTGTTAGTAGTCAGGATTCTAATTACCAAATATAGCTTAAATTAATACGGGTTGCAACAGTAGTTGGTAACCTAGTAAGAGATTAGCCGAGTTGTTGTAGTAGCTAGCGACCTAGTAAGAGACAATCCCCTTTCGTTTTGCAGCTATATTACGTAAAGGGTTGACAGAGATCATTATAGACGGGGACTATTTAAATCTCATCGAAAACATAGTAAAGAACCAACCGAGGCACATAGTAGCTAAAATTTAAGATAATTAACCCTGGATTACCCAGGGTCGTCTCTTACTATTTTGACTAAGAAGAATCCATTGGAGTCTTATGTTTTTGATTTCACGGTATTATAGCAGAGAACTAATTATAGCCCATCGAAAGTAAAATATTTATCGTAGTAAAATATACTAAATTATAATATTAAGAGATGAACTCTAGGCCAAGAAAAGTGATTACTATATACAATGCAAAAACATTTATAGTGTTTTGGCAACCAATACTATTCTTAGAAACAAAAATCGTTTCTTTGTATTTTATTTTATTTTTAGTTGCACATATGATCGATAGAGTTCATTATAAATGGGGCTATTATAAGGATTGAGCATTATGCCGTCATTAAGTTGTTTTTCGACCGACATCAAGTTTGTTATGACGTCAAAGGCTTCGTATATTGCGTCATTATAATTATATAAGAAGGCCTTTCAAAGAGAAATTTTTAATATAGATCATAAAATGACAGAAGAACCTACAATGGCAGAAGAAACAGCCGAGGAAGTTGCTCAAAGAGCTAATGCCAAAAGGCTTGCGGCTAATAGAGAAGGTTAGAAATGAAAGCGTGCCGAGGAATCGCAACAACAGCGTGAAAACAGGCTTGCGGCTAATAGAGAAAGTATAATCACAAGAGCAACCTGAAACAACCTGGACAGCGAGAGTCATTACTTATCAATACTGAAATTGATAGAGATGATGATTGGGCTCTGGATTTTGACTTGGATAAGGTCATCAATGCCTACCAGATTGTAGTTAAAAAAACAAAGGTTTGGCGATATGTATTTCATAGTGAGTGCTTCTGTTCAAAATAGTAATCGAATTGATGCCTTCTAATACGCAACTATCAACGAAGTGGAAATCGTTATGGTCGGTGATTTGTATATGACGTCAAAGGCTTTGTATATGACGTCATTATAAGTATATAAGAAGACGTTTCAAAGAGAAGTTTTTATTAAACTCATCGATGCTACGATGCCCTACAATATCCTATGATTTTTTGGAATGGAGCCGATGGCTATCACTTTAATATTAAATTGATAAATCCAGCGACTAACAAAGAAATAGATAAGAAATGCGGCGCAATGAAATATTATGCCTATAGATTAATGACTCGTCACTTATCAAATTTACATATAATCCATCTTGGGATTAGATATAACAGCTTTTGCATCCAGGACAATCGCCGATTCATAGACATGACATTACGGCCCATGTCTTCTGGCAAAAGTTGCTCTCCTTCATCTCCTACAGAATTATTGGAGAAATACAAATTGCAAATGGCCGAGAATATACTCTACCGAATATGGCTAGAAAGGTCAGATATGACATGGGGCTTTACTACAGAAATTTATAACTGCACTTGAGTTATGATTGAAGATTTGGGACATCGGGACACAAGGAATATAAATGACGACCGGGACACTAAAAGAGAAATTACAGACCGGGACACCGGGACACAAATGACAAGCGGGACACATGGAATATAAATGACCGCCGGGAAACAGAGACACAACTACAACGTGGACACCGGAAGGGCACATGGGGGATATATAAATGACTACGGGGACACAGGGAATATTCGATTAGCAATTACCATCTACAAAGCCCAAGGGAAATCATTAGAAAAATGTGGTATAGATCTGAATACGGAATGTTTTCCCATGGACAATTATGTGTTGTATGTTCAAGAGTCGGTAAACCTGACAATCTATTTATACGCACAGAGATCTATTTTATATACACAACGTGAACACAGGCTTGCGGCTCAAAGAGATTATGACAAAAGAAAGTATGACGAAGAATCACAAAAACAATGTGAAAACAGGCTTGCGGCTCAAAGAGATAGTACCAAAATAAAGCGTGCCAATGAATCACAAGAGCAACGTCAAAATTATCGCCTGGCATTCAGGTACAGTCCAGTCGATGACTACTGCTTGAGTAGATGGGCTCAAATCGGGACTATGTCTAAAATTTGTTCCTATTGCAAGGCCTTGAAATTTAATAGTGAAACAATGGGAATGTGTTGCGCCTCAGGAAAAGTTAAACTTCTTCAACTGGTTGTACCATCAGAGCCATTGAAGACTTTATGACGTTACAGACCGGGACACCGGGACACAAGGAATATAAATGACGACCGGGACGCTCCAAGAGAATTACAGACCGGGACACCAGGACACAAATGACGACCATGATACAGGGAATATAAGTGACGACCGGGGACACTCAAAGAGAAATTACAGACCGAAAAACCAGGACACAAATGACGACCAGGAAACAGGGACTATAAATGACGACCGGAAAACAGGGACACAACTACAACGGGGACGCTGGAAGGGTACATGGGGTATATATAAATTACGACAGGGAAACAGGGAACATTCGATTAGCAATCACCATCAACAAAGCCTCAGGGCAATCATTAGAAAAATGCTGACTGACGTCATGTTTGTCAACTGATGAAATTACATACCGGGACACCGGGACACAAGAAGAAAAAGAAAACTAAAAAAATAAAAAAAAAATAAAAAAAAATGAAAAACTAAAACAATCAATAAGAAAACTAAAAAAAGAAAAAAAGAAGCAACTAAAAAGAGAAAAACTAAAAAAGAAAAAAACTAAAAAGAAAATGAAAAAAAAAGAAAAATTTAATAGGAAAAAAACTAAGAGAAAAACTAAAAAAAGAAAAACTGAAAAAAGAAAAAGTAAAAGAGGAAAAAAGATAAAACAGCTCAATGGCAATCATTAAAAAAACGAAAAAAAACGGTTACCGGTACATTTTCAGTCCTCTTCCAAATTCTCCACCACTTTTTATTAATCAAGTATTCAATAATACAATCTGTGTTATCTGTGTGAAAACTAAAAAAGAAAAAAAAATAAAAAAGGTAAAAAATAAAAGAAAAATAAAAAAAAATGAAAAACTAAAACAATCTAAAGAAAAACTAAGAAAAGAAAAGAAAACTAAAAAATTAAAAATAAAGAAAAAAGAAAACTTAAAAAAGAAGAAAAAACTAAAAAAAAGGTAAAAAACTTTACTAAAAGGAAAAAAGAAAAAACTAAAAAAAAGAAAAAAAAGAAAAAAAGAAACAAACTAAAGAAAAAAAATTAATAAAAAAAAAATTAAAATTAATAAAAGAGAAAAACTAAAAACAAAAAAAAACAAAAAATAAAAAGAAAAAATAAAAAAGAAAAAAACTAAGAAAAAGAAAAACTAAAAAAGAAAAAAAACTAAATTCCACTTTCTTCAACTTTTTCTATTGGATTACGTAAATGTGTTAATTGGACACCTATTTCCTTTTTTTAGACTACATAGCTTTATTCTAGCCTTGTTTTATATTATTTTTTCCTCTCTCTTGGTTCTCTTTCCTTCCGTTGTGAATTAAAACTAAACTTTTAAGTTTTAGTTTCCTTTTGCATTTTTTTCTATTCTTTATGTCTTTTTATTTTTACGGAAAAACTAAATAACTTACCATCAAAAGGAAATGGAAATCCATCATCAGGTTTTCATATTGGACTAAAAGTTTTTGGACTTAAAAAAATGTAAATTCTAAATTTCTATTCCATTTTCACTAGCACACTAAGTGCTTCAAATTTGACTTCTTTATTTCTATAATTTTTCTCGAAAAAATTAAGAATTACAGGCAATTTGAATTTTACGCGTGTCATTTTTCAAAAAGTTGGCTCGGCCAATTCCACGTACAGGACTCTCCTACGGGATGCAAGTGTTCTACCTTTGTCACAGAAGTTACCTGTGTATTCTTCCATAGCTGGCTTCGCCATTTTTGTTCCGTCGTCTGTTCTACGGATAAGTGCATCCTCCCCTATCTCCTTAAAAGTGGCTCCTATGTATAATGAATCATCAGTGTATCCAAAGGTCCCATTTACAAGAACATTCAAGTCTAGAGAAGACTCTAGGTCTGCCTTTACACTTTATCTTAGGATCGTTCTATCATTCTTTACAATTTCTAATCGAAACTAAAATGAAAAGTTGGTTCACTCTTCATAATATTATACTGTTTTAACTTTATTTTTATGATTTATATCTGTTTTATTCATGAGGTCAGTTTGCACAGAACTTTGTCCACTATTTGAGTCAATTACAATTTTGGGCAATTATCCTGTCAATTTCCCTTGCATTTTGTTTGATTTTCTAATCCTTAACCATCAACTCTGCCATTTCCTTAATTGTTTTTTGATTTTTTCTAATATATTTTCAAATCTTTTTATGTATTTTCTAGCAATTAAATACCAACAATGCATTTTTCTAATAAACGTAAAGACTAAAGCTATGTGTTTAGCAGATTAAAAAAGAAATACCGGAAATTATATTAAACATTCAAAAAAGAGTTAAAGGAAAATGAAATTCAACTTAGTAAAAAATCTTATAAGTAATAAATCTATAATTTACCAAAAAAATTGATATTCACCTTTGACTTAAATGAACAGAAATTACTAGTTATATGAACTGTGAAATGGTGCCTTTTGCTTCCCAATTATAGCGCGATTGTCATTCGTGTTTCAAAGAAAGCATTACATCTTTTAAGCTATTTCAATGCAAAAGCAAAATAGTGAATGTTTTTTTAAATAAAAATTTAAGGCCGTATCCAGAATGAGGTGCTTATTGGGCTTCACCTCATCCCCCTTCCGTTTCCCTCCACCAACTGGGACATTTCTTTAATTATTGTTGGATTTTCTTAAGTTTACTTTTAATTCTGTGTTGGTATATTCTATATATTAAATAAGAAAACGTTTTTTTTTTTCAAAATTAAAGAGCGATGCTATATCTTGAACTGGGCCAAGAAAACTACGGATAATAAGAATGATCCATGAAACAAGTGCTAAAAGAAGCATATGTTTACTTGGTTTAAAATGAAACCGATAAGAAACTTATAATGTATTCAAAAATAAAACTGATATTCAACTCAAACTAAAAAACCACTGCCGTTAAAAATACTGACCTCAAAAGAGAGATATTAATTTTAAAAAAAGAGATATTTGACTTAATAAAAACGAAACCAAAAATGTACTCATAATATACCAAAAATAAAGCTGATATTCAACTCAATTTCCAAATTATTAGAAACTACTAGATTTATGAGCTCTAACATCGTCCCCTTTGCATCCCAATTACAGTGAGATTGTAATGCGCCTTTTTCAGGATAAAGTATAAATTTTAAGTGATTTCAAAGCAAAAACAAGATAAAAAAGGATGTTATGTCAAAAAGAATTCTAAGTCGTATCCAAAGTAAAGGATTTACTGGGCTTTAGCTCATACCCCCTCCTGTTTCCCAATTCTACTTGTAAAAATGCTACAAAATACAAACAAGCAGATTTTGACACGTTTTGTGAGGTTTTGTTGGTAGTTCCTTCGAAAGAAACGTCTAAAACGATGCATCCAGAATGAAGAGCGGCTCCCGCTTTAAGCCCCTTCCCCTCTCTCCAAAAGTCTTATCCTACTCATAAATAAATAAAAAATAAGTCTTTTTAACTGAAAGTATGGAGTGATATTAAAACTTCGAACAAACTGAAATTATCCCGTATATGGATGGGGGTGTCCTCTCCTTAACCCCCCACTGTTAACGCTAAAGGTTGCCTCTTTATCCTTATTTATGCTTTTTAAATTAATAAGAAAGTTTAGTGCAAAGAGCGGGAAGTCCAGGAGAGAATAGATACTTTCATATACGGAATACTTTCTGTTCGTTTTAAATTTTAATGTAGCTCCATACTTTCACTCAAAATAAACTTGTTTTTTCATTTAATTTTTCAACGTTTTTCAACTTATATAGATTCAAATTTGGCTAACCACACATGAACAATTAAAATGGAATTTGCATATTAATTTGGGTAAAGTTTCCACCTGTGTTAAATTTCCTTCAGAAAATTCATCTCCAGTAACTACTCTCCCAGCGTGAAAATCTAACCATACAAAACTAGTAACATTTTTATGAGGGGGCAGTTCTGTCGTAAAATGATGAAAAATCTGGCTCCCCTCCGTGAAAATTTAATTCCCTGACGGAAAATCCCCTTATGTAAAGTTCTTCCAAAAAATACAAAATAAAAAATAGTTAAGAATAACTAAAAAAATGTAATCTTTTATTTTTATTTAAAGTTCTAAAGGAATGAGCAATTAATATTGACCTTTCACTAGGAGTTCAGCTTAAAAAATGAATTAAATCTGAATCTATGCAAAAAGTAATTTCTTAAGTATACTTTTTATTTAGTTGCCTATTAAGCTAAAAGGAAATTAATAAAACCTTTTATTATTTTATGAAGTTTAAATTTTGGGAATCAATTACCTCAAGAAGTATTTAAATATATATTTTGTAACTGTATTGTTACACTCCCCAAATAGATTTCAAATTGAATATCAAATTAATTCCTCATCAATCCAAGTAGCGCTATATTGTCTTTGAATGGTCACTATAAGCCAATTGCTGGGTTTCAAAACAATACAGATTTCTTTCACATTTCAAAAAACCATTTAAAATTATAGTTTACAGCCTTCTGTAAAAAATTTGTAGAATGATAAAAATCTCTTTAATATCAAGAAGAACCAACCGATTATTACTTATTTTTGAGCCCTTCTAGTTTCAACATAGGATACTAGATAACATGGTTAATTATAATGACATTAAAAAATTAAACCTATTTTAAACTAGAATTAAAATTTAAATTGTCAGTAATTTTCATACCGGAAGAACTTTGTTATAAGATATTCAAAAATGTCAAGAAGCAAATACGCTGTCCATCATTTGCTCTAAATCTCTCCAGATCCATATATCCATATTCAAGTCTTCGATATTTATTTACAAAAATAGTAGTCAACAAGAAAACACTGTATGATATAGTTTATGTGGATTGTGCAGCTGAAAGTGTATAGGAAAAAAAGTATTTTTCCAAGTATTATAAATTCTTTGATATGGTTCAAGCAATGCTTATTTTGAACTTATAGTTCCCATTTCTAAGTTTATCGAAAAAAAACCCATCATAGCCAAGAAAATAAGGGCTTACAAGCTATGAAGCAAGGGTAAGGGACAGATTGTATGGGGGGAGGAGGTCTCTCTCACAGAGAAAGAATTACTAAGCTTTTCAACTATGCTGAACAAAATTGATATCTCAAATATTTGATTGCATGTGTTTCAGTAGTTCTTCATAGTCCTTTGGGGTCTGGTTGTCCTCCAATCACTTTGGCTCTTAAACAGGGTACCAGAAACTGCAATGTTTAATCCAATCAGTTTCTTTTTTCAAACAGATTACTGATAAGTCCTTTTGGTAATTGTTATAAAAATAATAATTTCTGATCTAGTTCAACTTTTCCCTAACGTTCCCTCAATTTTCACTTCAGTATTCCTAGCCTTAGCAATACCGCTACAAAGCTAGTAGTTTTAGTGTCTAGGTTATAGTAGCATAAGTAATAATTAGAATTGTAGTACTGTAGCACAAAATTACCTTTTGGTCAATTCATCTTCTTCTTTTAACATGCTTTGAAATTTCAAATTAAAATTAAAATTTTTTTTTATCCCAAACGTAAAACAGGCTGATCTTTCTCAATAACAAATGCTAAATGTAATCAATAGATGAATTATAAAACTTGCAGTCCCTGCCCCGAAGACTTGGGGGGGGGTCAAAAAGTGCAAAAGAGAAAGCTACCGGATATCCCAAACATGCTGAACCAAAAGCCTCTCTAAAAAATTTTATTGAAGAGAATTGGAGAATTAATTGACGTGGGAGGAAGGGGGTTGCCCTATTGGCGCCGTAAAATGATTTTTGACTCTCAAAAAGGGTAGTTAAAAGAGGACGTAGAACTTCTGACGTTGATTCTACTGAGCCCCCACCAAAGATATTTATTATCAATCCTCCACAAAAACTTTTCAGTTAGTTAACAATGGGCAACTTGCATAAGTTATCATTTTCCCCCATGGGTTGGCGGGATTTGTCAACCCCTATATTTTAGTTATTTCACTTTGGACCGTTATGAACAAATTTGTAATCCTAAGATATATATAAGACATATTTGGAAAAATTTAGAAGTGGAGGGGGCCTGGTTAAACCTATATCACTTTTGACTCTTAAAATGGGTGCCAGAACTTTTGATTTCCAATAAAATCTGCGCCATCCAAAGTTAAAACAAACACCCTTTCCATAAAAACCTTATATACTAGTCATGGGCAGTTGGCATCTCTTCAAGTCTTTTCCCCAAGGGGAGCTGGAATTATCAAACCAAGAACCCAAGCTATTTAAGGTTGGGACTCTTTTGAACAAAATAGCTTTCTCAAAATTTTTATAAAATCCATTTGGGGAAAAGGGCAGAGAGTCTGGGGGGAAATGGATGCCCTCCGATATATTTTGACCTTTAAAAGAGAACTAATACTGTCTATATTACATCGAGTGAGCCTCCTTCGAAGTTTTGCGACGACCCCTTCCATAAGAAATATATAGGTTAACAATGGCAACATACATAACTTGCACGCCTTGCACTCAAGGCTTAAGGAGATTTTATTACCCAGGAGGCATGGTTTTTTACCTTCAGCGATTTTTTGTATAAAATGGTAATTTCAAATTTTTTAATCAAATGTATTTGGTCAAAAGAAGTTATGGTGAGGTGGAGGAGGTTAGTTTCTTTTTGATCCTTTAAAACTATTGAACAATAGCTTCAAAAATTGCAATTTTATAACAAATAAGCACCCTTCCAAACTTGTATGACTATCGATACCATAGAATCATAACATGACCCAGGGCCAAAAATTAAAAATCTTGCACTCGCCCTCCTGGGGGTTTGTCCTAACTCCGGAGGTATCGTCTTACGATCTTTTGACTACTTGGAACAAAATGTGTATATAAAAATATCGAATGGATGCTTTTAGGGAAAAAAGGGCGTCAAAAGGGGAGGGTTAATAGCCCCCTAGTAATTTTTTACTCTTAGAAAGTGAAAAACCTCCAATTTCCCATGAAATAAGTATGCTCAAAATAATATAAAGCCACTCCTTTCATAAGACCTTTATACATGCCGGAGTAGTAATGGGTCAATCTATTTAAGCACCCAGAGCCACTGCTCTTTTCTTCTATAGTGGTTTTAGTTTACGAAAAGGGTTTAACAGCGACTACCCAGAGGCATTATCCAAGACGCAGTGCAATTATTAATATGTTTTACTGCCCAAAGTTTGTTTTCGTGTCATAGTTTACCAGATTTTATTGTTTATATATGCAAATTTAAATGTGGATGTCTCTAAGAATTGGTATATAAGGGAATGTGACATACCTATTTGAAATCGTAGAGTCCAGAAATTGACACTCCTCGTTATTTTTCAGGCTTACTTTTTCTTTTCTTTACTATTTCAATTACAACTTTAACAGGATACCCGTTGCAAAATAAAATGTCCTTCAAATATAATAATTTATAATCATCATACTCTGGGAAAAATTTTAAACAACCTATCTATTAATGATATAACTGTTATTTTTCATTGAAATTCGCTGATATGAACGGAAAATTAAATATCTTTAATTACGAGTCAGTTGTTGTATATTAAAAAAGTAAACCATTTTAACTTGTTATTAGAAAAACTAATCTAAAAAAATTCTCCACAAGATGAATTTTTCAGAGAAAAGTAAAGAGCTCCTTAAGCCCAAGAATGAGTGAAAATAAAGTCAAACAATTTTTTAAGTGTAACTATTACATAAAAAAATGTTACAAGTCACTATCAAGAAATTTAGTTAGACTCAAAATGAACAGATATTAAATTAGTAGCCGAGTCAAGCTAAAAATGAGCAGAATTAACATGAGCAGGGCTGATAACCCCTATGCCTTCTCCTAACCAGAACACAATTTGTGTTTTACTGAAAAAACAAACAAACACATGACCATGGATTGTCAGTTTAATTGACATATACTGACATTTTTTCCACATTGGTATTTGATATTTTTCATTCATAAAAGTAAAAAAGGGGAGAACATTTCTAGCGTATTTTAAAACTTCAAATCATTCTCTGAAGAGTCTATATATCCCCATGGACAACCTGGATACACTTACACTATTTTTTATTTTTTAACGTTTAAGAGCAGAAGTAACAATAATAGTATCTAAAAATAAATGTCAGCTTAACACCCCCTGCCATTCTCGATATATTGCTGTGGTGTCTTTGGCAATCACAAGCAAAATGCCTTTTGATTTATTTCAAGGCAATATTTAGTTATAAGATATAATGAGACAATTCATAATTGTGAGGGGCTGAAATGCTTAATATCTCAAAGGACATATTTCTTTTACAATGTATATAGGACTCCGTGAAGCCTATTGTTCATGTCAATACAGTAATCAGTCTATTTGATCACTTCCTCATCACCACTAGATTTCATCTTGATATCCTGTCCTTACCTGCTGGGAAAGAGAAGAAATGGAGTACTAAATCTGAATGTGATAACAAAGACTTACCGCTATATCAAACTGTGCGTGATGATTTATAAGCAAGAATTAAGGCTCCTTGCAATTTTCTTCATTGCAGTTCAACTTTTTCTTACTCAAAAAAGCAGATAGAGTTAAAAATACATTGTGCTGACTTAATAAATGCTATATGGGTTGCTGATGAAACCACAGTTCCGCTTCGTAAAGTCCTTTTTAATGCCGAAGTGCCCAAATGGAGCGAGAATCCTTTTCTAGTACAAATTGGCCGGGCTTCTAAGTTCTGGTATAGACTATGGTGCGAAAATGGTAGACCAAGGTAAGGAGGGGTTAATAATTTTTGCATTCCTTTGAAATGTAAGTTCTCTAAGGACCTAACAAAACACCAATCTGACTTTATTGATGACATAGTGCAAAATTTGATCTAACACCAAAACCATTGTTGAAATTTATAAGAAGTAAAAAGTGAAATGATTGTAACGATGCTATTCTATTACTCTCTGAAAAGAATTTGGTCAGTTATTTTCAGTCTGAATTTGTCACTACAGGTTCCTTCTTTACAGAAGGGTTTGAGCGTGAGTTAGATTTGCAGCTGAAGAGTGCACCTACTACACTAGGTTTTGTGGTAACTCTCCCTTGTGGTTGTTGAGCAATATCAGAAGCTAAAAAGAAGTTTTTTAGTAGTGCTGACAATATTTGTGGAGTGCATTTACTGAATGGTAGTCTTTAAATTGATAGAGCTACTAGCGCTATTGCACCAGATGGTTTTTACCAGTGGTCTTGTGCCTGACTTCTTTTCCACAGGAATTATAACACCTATACTAAAGAAGGGGAAAGACTCCAGCCAGAGCTCTTCTCACATTTCAATAATTGTAGCACCAGCATTATCAAGAATGTTAGAGCTGCTTATTATTAGCGAAATAATTGAGTCTGTGTAACGCCTGATTCGTAGTTTGGCTTAGAAAACTTACCATTAGGGAACAGGTACACCGTTTAATATGTAATATTCT